>NC_089802.1:42241019-42541019 GCF_029633855.1 Hoplias malabaricus | reverse complement strand
ACCACCCATCTTGAAAAGTTTCCCCCCTCCCATATACTAATGTGCCACAAACAGGAAGTTAATATCACCAACCATTCCCATTTTATTAAGGTGTATCCATATAAATGGCCCACCCTTTAGTCCATAGACCGCTTTGTAAGTAGTAAATTCAGTTAGTTTAAGGTGCACCCATTGTAGCGCACACAGCTCTTACCGTCTTTAGGGTAGCAGAAACACACCCCATCACAGGGCTTCATGCTTACACGTGTGATTTGACTGTGGGAGGAAACCTGAACACCTGGGGAAAACACAGGCAGAACACACCAAACACCTCACAGACATTCCCGAAGGAAAGGATAGAACCCATGACCCCAGAACCCTGGAGATGTGTGACCAAGACACTACCTGTTGTACCACCATGCTGCATTTGCTGTTCTAGAGCAGCCACAGAAGCCTAGTCTTAGCCAGAGATGCTCCATACGCATGTAAACCTTCAGTGCCTAAGATGGCCTCAGTTTCAGGATTCTGCCTGTTGCATTCTTATTGGCTGTCTGTAGATCTGCATATAAGCACTTCAGTGTATCTTTTTGTACCAGCTTAGACTAGTCCAACATGAATCATAAAGTCTGCCTCCTTTTACAAATCATGCCAAAATACCAGACTTGCGGTCCTTTTGCATTTGAGTCAAATTTCTTTTCCTGCTGTAGTAGGAACCCTTATAGCAAGGAGATGGCAGACCACTTTTGACCCACTGAGGGCAAAGTTGGAGGTCCACTAGTGTTTTATACAACCTTTTCTGGATGGACTGCTGCTGATTTAACAGAATTTTAGACAAAATGCCACATTTTAGCACTTTTCCATTCACAGTCCAATTTCCTATTTTCCCTTCATTTTCAGCATTTAATCATTTTATATCAGGCTTATACTCATTATTATATCTCTCAGAGTTGTTGGTAATATTTGTATTAATGTGTTTTCCAGAATAAAAGTCTCTGTGAATGTAAAATCTGTTTGAGGAGATTATAAATGAGTTCTATCCTGTACAGGACAGTAATCTGAGTGGTCCGATGGTGGACCAGCAGTGGTCTACAGTCAGTGGTGTGCCAGCCTTTTTATGCCAGTGGACCGGTATATGCTCACTGTCTGGGAAGCTCTTGGTCTCATTAAGCTGTGAAAGGTACCAGACTCTAGGGAGAGGAACACAAGCCTAAACTCAATACCACTGGGATGAGTTTGTGTTCTAGAACTAACCATCCAATACTTGACCTCACTAGTGTTTTCATGGCTGAATGCAATCAAACACTCACAGAAATGTTCCATCTAATGCAAATAATTAAATATAAGAATTCCATATAAATATTCCAATATGGAAGCAATCGTGTTAAAAGAACCACCATAGAACAGGATATGGGCCTATGTTCATGATGTTTATCCAATAAACTTTATTTCAGATGTTTCCTCACCATTTGCTAGCTTTAACGTCTGTTTGCCCTGGAAAAAAAGGTTCAGTGCTTGTACACCGCCCTAGCTCCATAAACAGGAAACAATCAAATGTGTTTGAGACAGTGTCTGGGGTCTGAACTACCCCAGACACTGTCTCTTTTTCTTGAGCGGCAGTAAAAACATGAAATGGCATTGGCATCTTACGTACAGGTGACAGTGGCATTCGCCAATGGCATGATATATATATATATATATATATATCCATCCATCCATCATCCACCCCTTATCCGGGTTATATATATATATATATTGTCCTATCCGAAAAGTGTAGGCTACTTCACCACTCCCCCTTTTCACTCAAGCGAACCAATCGGAGTAGGGGAGGGTGGGACTAGTTTGTGAACGAAACGCTTCTCGAAATTCTATGTAAGTTCTAGAAAAACAAAATCCCGGATGTTTGTGAAATTCCACCTGGACATTTTTTTTTACTCTAAAAAAAGGACATGTCCGAGTAAAAGAGGACGTCTGGTCACCCTAACTTATGACTTTCTGATTTAGGCTCATAACATATCACCATAAATAATCTAGATTTCCCCTAAATATTTTTTATTTGTCAGTCCTATGCAAAGATTTGACACCCCTGAATATGTTGTATTATTGGTTTTCTAAGTGACAATAAAGTAATAGCCTCTAGAGGGAACAAACGTCTGCACATTCTTAATTAATTAATTTGCAGGAAAGTCAAACGTGGCCAGGCACATTAAATATGTTTTATTCTAAAATATATATATATATATATATATAAAAATATATATAAATAAACAGATCACTAAATCTTAGGAATTACTAAATTAAAAGTTGTCTTTTTTAATTAACTATATTTGGAGTTAAAGTAGCAGAAATGTGATAACATAAAGGGCATTTATTTTAAAATGGCATAAAAGAATGCCTTGGTATTAAATGATTGAAACATTCAGATGGTGTACTATCATTTGTACATGAAATTGGTGAAGCATTCCTTTTTAATCGTTTAAGAGTTTTTTTTTTATCGTTTAAGAGCTTTTATTTTGAAATGTCACAACGTCTTGATATCTTCATGACTTGAGGCTTTTCTTTTGAAATCATTTCAACACACGCTCTTATGTTTAGGTAAGATATCGATGTCATTGTCACCCGAACGTAATTAAGTGCCGGTGCCTTTCCGTGTTATTACCGCTACTGTTTTTCTTTCAGCCCCGGTCAAGGAACAGCATGTGGAGGGTTTTGGGTGTTAGAGACCTCAGAAAGGTGAAAAGCTGAGAAGAGATGAGGACGTTGCTCTATTGGTCCGCCGTAGTTGGGTAACACTGATTTTGTGGCTATTTCAGAAGTATTATTAATGTGGATCTGTCTCCAAATTCGGGAGACTGCGTGAAATTAAACACAGACTGAAAGTGCTACAAATCTATACATCTTGAGTCACAAGTTCGTTTCTGTGATAATTCCAACAATGAATAAAAACTTCAACGAACAAGCGACTCGGCTCCTTTCTCAAACAGACCCTTCCACCTCAACGGCTCACTGAACTGAACCAATCAGCTCAGACTCAAAACCCCACCCCTGCTTCTTTCCTCCTTTCCTCAATCTGTCAGTCCGACATGACCACCCAAAACAAACAGAGCAGATTCCTCTCATTCTCTGAGGAAGTGTTCACTCACTCATTGTGTGGTTGACGGAGGTGTACTTGTAACAGGCCTGAGGTGAACTATTAGCTGCTGGACGCTCTTGACCTCCGCCTTCACTGCTGCAGCTGAAGAGACCCTGTCGTTTTTAAACGAACAGCTACAGATCCAGGTAATGGGAGACCTGCCCCAAAACATGACAGACGCAGTTTCCTTGTCCAATAATCATTAACCGAATCTGAGAATCCCACAACAACAGGAACAGGGATTTGTATTGTGCTGAAGCTCCTGGTAGCGTTTAATGGACCTTGTTCAGAAACGAAGGGATTAAGACACAAATCCACATCTACATTAAAACGACCAGTGATCTACACTCACTTGCAGAAAAACTGATTGATCAAACCCTGTAATGTGACCAGGGATGCTCACACAACTGCCTATACAAGCTAGAATATATGTGGAGACTTCATTATTTAATCATTCAGATTCATCGAAGACGTAATTTAGTCAATGCATCTCAACTCTTTTGAAATAAATATTACTAATGCTAATAAACCTAGACGCAGCACCAATTTCTACATATTCTGCATGTTTACATGTACAAAATACATAGATAAAATGTAAGATACTGGTATTAGACAGTTTCACTAATGTGCCTAGTTTAAGAAGCTTAAAATATATATATTTTTTAAAAAGCACGCATTAAATACAATATCTTCTTGATTTGTAAATGGTATACATTTTGCTCATAGTATAACAAAGCCCATCATCTAGGGAGTCTTTGTAAGACAGAACTAAAATCAGGACAACCATGTACTGCCCCCCAGTGGATGTCTCAGTTTATCATCTTTACCCTGATGAGTTTTTGCTTTTTTGTGAAAGCTACACAATGTTTAAACATGACATTATTCTATGTTCAAGCCCCCCCCCCCTCCCTCCCTCCTCTAATCTCTCCCCATCTGTAAATACAGAAAGCATATGTATCATTGTATGTATGACAGACCAGTGATTTATCATTTACAATCGTACATGCTGGTGTGGAATTTATAAATCCATACCAGCTCCAAAGGTACAGTGTCCAAAATTTGCAGATCCCTTAGGTACACCCATTATGGACAAAGGCTTTCAGATGCATCATCACTGAAAATCTGAAATGTAAAGGCAACGGAAAGGCTCCTTATGTCACTACACCCACTGCCAAATAAATGTCACCAAGCCCTAGAGAATGGACTGTGGAGCAGTGAAACTACATTCTCTGGAGTGAGTGATGAAGCTCTATACAAAACTGCTGGACTGAGCTGGAGTGGTGTTTGTGATCCAGAACTAATCGCCCAAAATCGGTTTCTGATTGCCATTTAATCATCACAGAAATATTTTAATATCTAAAGTCTTTCCAGAAGGTTTGGCTCTTATTGCATTAAAGAGGACAAACCTATATTGATAAACCTTCATTTAGTAGGGGAAGGAAAAAAAATGCATAAAACATGGCCATTGCATGAGCAGGTCTGGTCTAAACTTACTTGGCTAAATGACAACCTGGACTACATTAAGACCTGAGCTTAGTCAAATCTGTCAATATTCTGTCTGTTGTAGAAGTTACGGTATAACAAAATAAGAACATATGCATTTCAAATGCAATTTAATAACAGTTTAAATAAATAAAATGTATATCCAGCTACTACATTAATTATGGTTTCACTCTGGTCCTTTTTAAATACATTTTGAGCTTGTCTTCTCAGCTCATCACATTTGAAGCTGCCATTTTGACAGACCACTTAAAATCACCAGTACAACAATCAAGTTTAAAATCTTTGAAAAAGCGGATACTGACAGTCACAGAGACAGTTTATTGACTCAGGGACCAATACAGTTGTGATGGTCTTGTGAGTTGTAAACACTCACTAAAGTCATTCATTTTGGCATTTAAAAAAAACCCAAAACATACACATGAAACAAAGTTGAGATCAGGTAAAGGTAAAAGTGTTTAAAAGCCCTGAACAATAGAGCTACAAATCGGGTCTATACTTCAGAACTGAGGAAGTTTGGCTGCTGAGGAACAAGTGTTCATGAAAATAATCATAACACAAAATACAGACCAGTCACAAAAAATAAAGAATAATGCCTGGAATGAGCTGCCCATGGAAATGTTCTATTTTATGAGTGAGAGTCTTTCCTATGTCATTCTTTTCTACCCCTTCACCCTACGGCAATCATTCCAGCTCTTTAAAACGAGCAAACATAGCCTTCCGTACTGCCTGCTTGTATGTGGAATAGTTCCAGACTGCTGGATCTTTCTTCTTCCTCTGTGAAGATATAAAGAAATGCATTAGAGAGACAGACAGACACCCACATGCAATACTATGCACTGATATCAGTAAAACACAAAAGCAGATGACTTCATATTCTATTAAATGATCACTAATCTTGTCTGTCATTGCACTATTCGATTTCAGTACTGGGTATTGCCCATAAAATATAGTTTGAATTTCTGTCCTTCTAGCTAAGGTGTGTTTTGGACTCTAAGGCTAGATATATACTTGATGTACGGCCTTGCATTCGTGTAGATGTAATCTGCATCATGAATGAAATTCTCTACATATTTGCCTGTGATACTCTGCTTGTAACTGGAGGCTTCCACTAGAGGGCAGACCAGAAAACGTGGGTAACTGCAGACTTGGCTCTGACACAGCCTTTCTTCAAAACTTTCCACCATTGTGATGCTGTTGATTATCTGCACTGCCCCCTACCATTTACACATGTACTGCACCTTGCATGTGTGTTGCGCTTCTTTTCTGAAGACGTGCACAACCGATGCACCAAACAGACGCAGGATATGCGAGACATCCCATCATACGTACGCAACCACGTAGTTAACATCAAGTATATCTCTAGCCTAACCCTGTACTGGGTAGGATGCTTTCTCTGAAGAGATCACAAGCTACTTTCCGAAAAGTGTTTGATAAATGCAACTGCCAGGGCCTCACCTCTGTGGTCTCCAGACCTAAACCTGGCCTTTCACTTGCTTTCTGTGTGTCCCTGTAAAAACAAGAACAAAAATGTGTTTGCAAAATAGAAATAGCTTTTCTAGAGACAAAACGTTTAAACAAGCACATGGCACATTGTGCAGAAAACTCATCATTTATATTTTAATCTCTTGATTATTAAAATATACCTGGAACCGCCGGCCCATGTGTTCTGCTGTTTCCGTCTCTTCGCCTCAGGTGGACTGTTAGATGCCTCCTTTTTATTGAGCTAAAACAAATAGGACATAATGACAATGTGTTCAAAATTTTATAACGATAAGTATATTAATATTTCCTCTATACTATACTAAGAATAAACTGCCAAAAGAAAAATTCTCATGTGTTTCTATTTTCTTGTTTAAACCTTTGTTAAAAAGTGTGAAATTGGTTTGAATTCAAACCCAGAGGTACAGTGCCTTGCAAAAGTATTCGACCCCCTTGAACCTTTCAACCTTTTGCCACATTTCAGGCTTCAAACAAAGATAAAAATTTTACATTTTTGTGAAGAATCAACAACAAGTCAATTGTGAAGTGGAATGAAAATTATTGGATGTGTCAAACTTTAACAAATAAACTGAAAAATATTATGTGGCCCCCTTGCGTTAATACTTTGTAGCGCCACCTTTTGCTGCAATTACAGCTGCAAGTCGCTTGGGGTCTGTCTCTATCAGTTTTGCACATCGAGACACTGAAATTCTTGTTCATTCTTCCTTGCAAAACAGCTCGAGCTCAGTGAGGTTGGATTGAGAGCGTTTGTGAACGGCAGTCTTCAGCTCTTTCCACAGATTCTCGATTGGATTCAGGTCTGGACTTTGACTTGGCCATTCCAACACCTGGATACGTTTATTTGTGAACCATTTCATTGTAGATTTGGCTTTATGTTTTGGATCATTGTCTTGTTGGAAGATAAATCTCTGTCCCAGTCTCAGGTCTCTTGCAGACTCCAACAGGTTTTCTTCCAGAATGGTCCTGTATTTGGTCTCATCCATCTTCCCATCAAGTTTGACCATCTTCCCTGTCACTGCTGACGAAAATCAGGCCCAAACCATGATGCTGCCACCACTATGTTTGACAGTGGGGATGGTGTGTTCAGGGTGATGAGCTGTGTTGCTTTTACACCAAACATATCGTTTTGCATTGTGGCCAAACAGTTCAATTTTGGTTTCATCTGACCAGAGCACCTTCTTCCACATGTTTGGTGTGTCGCTCAGGTGGCTTGTGGCAAACTTTAAACGAGACTTTTTATGGATATCTTTGAGAAATGGCTTGCTTATTGCCACTCTTCCATAAAGGCCAGATTTGTGCAGTGTACGACTGATTGTTGTCCTATGGACACAGGTGCATTTATACAGAGACTTGATTACACACAGGTGGATTCTATTTATCAGTCATTTGGGACAACATTGGGTCATTCAGAAATCCTCACTGATCTTCTGGAGTGAGTTTGCTGCACTGAAAGTAAACGGGCCGAATAATCCCCACTTTTCATTTTTTTTATTTGTTAAAAAAGTTTGACACTTCACGATTGTGTCCCACTAGTTGTTGATTCTTCACAAAAAATGTAAATTTTATATCTTTATGTTTGAAGCCTGAAATGTGGTAAAAGGCTGAAAAGTTCAAGGGGGCCGAATACTTTCGCAAGGCACTGTATTTTCTAGAATTGCTTTGTAACTAATTCATGGAAAACATAATTGAAAATAAAATTAAACTGTGAGGTGTCCAGAGCTTTACACACCAAAAAATCCAGCAACCGTAAAATTCTCCAAGTTTAAGAAAAGTTATAGGAATTAATATAAGTTTAACTACTAACCCTGGGGCTTACCTCTTTCTCTTGATTTTCTAAGGCTTCAAGTTCTTTCTTTGACCGTTTTATCTTTAAGTGGATCTCCATATTTTGCTAATCATGGAAAAGAGGAAAGAATAGGTCAGACAAGAAAAATACAAATCTCCCTGCATCTGCTGAAGCATTCCCACATCATTGCTTCTTTATTAACAAGTGCTGGGCCTATAGTTTGCAGAGGTACCTTGTGCAGGTCTGAGAGCTGCTGGTGGCGGATGAGGGCATCTTTGTTGGGGAACTGCCTCCTGCACAGCAGACAGGCCATCTTCTTCCAATCTGTCAGTCTGTCTTCTTTCTCCTCGGGCTGTGATTGGGTCTTGGCTGGCAGTGGTTCTTCAGGCTTCTCATGTTTCTCTTCTTCCTCTTCGTCGCTGCCTGCTGCATAGTCGTCTGCTAGCATGCCCAGAGATCCCGTGGGCCGCTGCAAATTTAGGAAATAAATGAATAAATAAATAAATAAATAAATAAACAAACAAACAAACAAACAAGTAAGTAAGAAAGCAAGGGCTTTGAACTTGGATCTATAAATGGGGTTTTGAGTACAATGCTTCAATGCTCTCATACAAAAAAAGTATTTTTTTTAATGTTTTACATCTAGCATGGTAATGTTGCCGATACTGAACGTGTGTGTCATTCTGTCGTCAGTAAAAACAGAACCTGAGGTTTCATTTTGTGAGGTTTGACTTTATGTGCCCAAAATTCACCTTTGATACCTTCTCCTCTTTCTTTGCAGGAGCCAGGGGCTTTTTGAATAAGTCATCGCCAGCACCCTATGTGGTGAAGAATCAGGTGAAGATTAAATAGTTACCAACATCATTACCCATACCACCTAAGATATGTTTTTTTTCCCCCCTTTTAAACAACTGCAAAGATCACAGTGCCCTGACCTTTCTTTCAAAGACAGCAAAAGCAGCATCAGCTGCCTTGGATGTCTTCTTTTCTTCACTCTTGAGGACAGGAGATGGAGCACGGATAGTTTCCTTCTGCCGGTTCTGGATCTTGGCCCAACGCTCCATGTCTTTCATAATCTGCCGACACCAGATATAGATTTGTTACGGTTAGTGACACTGTCCTTGTAGTGTACCTTTGCAAAACATCTGGCCTGTGCTTGTCCCAACAGGATCAAAGCAGTATATGCATGATTTAAGTATACCTTGAATGCTGCCAAGCTTCTAGGTTTCTCTTCTTTCTCTTTCTCCTTTTTTTCTGCACGTGGAGCCGTTTCATCCTCCTCCTTCCGCTCTGGTACTCCTTCTGGAGGCATCTTAATCTCCTCCACCAGAGGCATGGATATTGCTGCCACAGTCTCAGTAGACGTCTCGGCTGAAGCAGTGGTTTCTACACTGGGCTCCTGGGCATCTGTGCTGGACCCTTCGACTGGTACGTAGGTCTTCGAGGTGCTGTCCCAGTACAGGTACTGCTGAGTCTGAGCATTGTAGAAATACTGCAGACACATAGGAAGCAGAGGGAGAAGCCACAACATTAATAATCTTTTCAGTATAATGTAGGGGTGGGATACAGTGATTTTTATTATAATTTTTTTCAAATAGTGATTCACTACATCCAGTAAGTAACGGCTAATTACGCTGTCTTCGTAACGTAACTTGAACTTAATTATTCTTTAAACACTGAGAATATTAATTTCATTTGAAAAGCACAGCAATATATTTTACGGTAATAGTAATAAATATCATACTGCCCAGCCTAGATAGTTTTAAGACATATTTTGATGTTTCGTTGTCCTACTGATTACAACTAAGCTAAAATTATAATTACTCTGCAGTGCCTAATGTAATAATATAACCCGATAAAAGCAGAACCTCTGAAGCCTAAAGTAATATTTATAAGAACTACAAATACATCACATACTCTGGAGGTAGGGTCATAGTACAATGTGGTCTGGGGGTCATAGTAGAAGCCAGATGTAGCGTCATACAGGAAAGCAGATAAATCCGGAGTGTCTGAACCTAAGGGAATCATTGCAAAATGATTAACACAAAACACTTTACAGTGGTTGTTATAAATGTTATTGACTGATAAAATAAAGAAAACATTTATAAGTTTTTCAGTTGCACTTCTTCTTACCATAGCTGAAGGGATCAGCTCCTTCAGCAGAGGCAGAGAGAGCAGCATCAGGCACAGGTGCAGTCAGGTGCTGAGCAGACTTTATTGAGAGCTCTACAGCAGGAGTTTCAGAATACATCACACCCTAGAAAATGACAGAAAACAGGTTTACCTTAAAAGACTTCTATAAATGAACACAGAAGAAAAATAAATAAATAAATTACCAATATAAATTAAGGTACAATAATAATAATAATAATACAAGGGAGCACAAAGGAATTAAAGAATGCTCACCTGAAAACAACATTATATATGGAACATAAACAAGTTGGCAGCCCATTACAAAGTGATAATATTTACTTTCACACTGAAAGTACTGTACTGCTGATAAAAGAGGATACTGAAAGTGACTTATGTCCAAGCATTTCTGATTTTTTTTGTCTTCCGTATTCTCTCTTTTGTAAATGGAAAAAAAATAAAATAAAAACTAAAAATTACCCGTGTCCACATCCATAAAACAACTGTCTTTAAGACTGTTTTTACCTTACGTTATATATATATAAAATTTGTTTAAGAAAATAAAGTGAAAAAAAGATTCTAATGAAAAGTACAGATTCTAATTTTAAATTTCAGCACTTGTAACTTTATAATGGTCAGTTGGTTTTTGCATGTATCCATTTAAAACAGAATTAACACTAATACCTTTTATGCAATTTGCTACTGCTCTTTCTATAATGAATACAGACAATGTTCCTAATAAAATACAAAACAGTATGAGGAACTCACTGGAGTTAAGCTTGAACTCGGCAATGAAGCTGAAGCCAAGGAGAT
Source organism: Hoplias malabaricus (assembly GCF_029633855.1). NCBI lineage: Eukaryota > Metazoa > Chordata > Actinopteri > Characiformes > Erythrinidae > Hoplias > Hoplias malabaricus. The sequence goes on along the minus strand of NC_089802.1, from coordinate 42,530,178 downwards.
GTCTGTTCCAAAAGAATCAGCACATGAACAAACACATGAGACTGTATCTTTGTATATACAATATAAAGTACTTCAATTGCAATATAATATACATCACATACCTGATCCAGTACCTTGCATGGCAGGTGGGACACCTATGGCTGTGTGGGAGGGTAATGTGGAAGGGAAGAACTGTTGCTGCTGCACAACACAAATGACATTACACCCAATTTAAATAATGTGATAATGTGAATGAATATACAGTTAACACAAGCCTTTATCAAATTACCTCCAACACTTCAGGTGGATAACCCAGGAGAGAAGTGTTTGATTTATCGAAGTCCCTGCGATAGCTGCAAAAGGCATTTTCAAAATGCCATTAAAATAACAGAATTAAAAAATATATTACTGCATAAACATCTTCAATTGATGTCTGGTTAAGTTTGAAGTTAGGACTCACTTCTGATTCTTCAGAGGTTTGGCAACTTCGGCATATACTCTGACTCCATCGATCATGATCGGGCGAGGCTTGGTCAACAGCTCCACCAATCGGATCACATGCTGGAAGAGTGATAAATAAAGATGGCACACAGCAGTGGATTAGGGCCAAAATAAGACACATTTTCAAATATCATCATAGTTTTGATAAAGATTTGTGTAATAATGGCTATTTAAATAAATACATTAAAAAATAACAATTCTCTAAAAGTACAGCATCTCTACCCTAAATGAACTTACCTCATGGGAATCCATATCAACAAAGCAGAAACATTTGGATCCAGGAGCTTTCCCTTTAACAAGACGTACATTGCGTTCATCCAGGTAAGCAAAGGTGTCCAAAGCCTTTAGGATCGTCTCTACGCTGGTGGTGGGGAGCACATTCTTAATGATCATTGCTAAAGAGATAAAGAAAAGGACATGACACTTCAATGCATATTTAAAATACACAAGAATTGAAGTCAGTTATAAGCTAACATAATGAGAACTATTAAAGGCTCAGCATAGCCTAAGGATATGCTTTATATGGATTTGTGAAACCAGGATGACCTCCACTCACTCTTGCTCTCCTTGAAGACTGGATCCAAGTGTTGAAGGTTGTTACGAGAAGCTCTCTGATTGGCCCATTCCTCAGCCTGCTTCTCCGCCTCCTGCTCCTGTAACTGTTTGTCAACCTGTTGCTGCCAAGCTTCAGGAGTCAACGTAGAACTCCTTTGCCACACATTCTGAGCGAGTGAATCAATCAGAGGCTTGCTTTCCTCTTTCACATTTGGCAGCTTGAGGGAGACCGGAGTTGGCAGCAGGCCGTCCTGTTTGGACGGGACATGTGGTGGTGTACTTTTAGGTGGTGGATCCTGTCGCTGCTACCCAAAACAGACGGGTTTATTTAGACTTTTAAAACAACTCTGATTACTTTTGAATTTACAATGACTATAAACCACAAGTCTTGGCCTATTAGATATGTTTACAGAAAAGAAAACTCACCTGTTCTTCCGCATTCCGGTCGGGCTGAATATACTTCAACAGAGCAGTCTTGACGCCAACTTTAACAGAACCCTGTAAAAAGGAAAAACAGTGAGCATCTATTTCAATTAATGTAGACTGAAATTTTCCTACACATGTATCTGGACAAATTCTGTCCCAGAATGCATCAGGCCTGGCCCTTTAGCAGCCATTTTAAGGACGCATTACGATAGCGATGTGAGTTTTGTTTCAGGTTTGGGGTTCCTCTTAAACGCACCTAACTGTAACAATGTGCCATGAGCATAAACCTTTTGCTTGACTGTCAAAGAACAATATCAAGCATAATCATGTACATGGAACAAAGACATCTGGGTAAATTCATACTGTGAAACAGTACAGAGGATTTCATGTCACCCAGTCACAACTAGATCAGCTAAGGTTTTAAATTATGGTACCGTCTGACACTTTAATTAAATGTTGGAAATAATTGGAAATTAATTGTTCTGGTACATATAATTGTGCATTTGAAAAAAAAAACTGAATTACAATTACAACTATCCAAATAAAAATGTTTAGTCTACACCTATAACACCTGCAGATGTGTTTAAAAAAAAAAATTAAAATTCACACTTTTATTTGAATCATTCAGTTCAAATTAGAATTTAAAAGATAATTTGCGGGTGGAGGTAGCGTGTATTAACGCTGATTATGCTTGAATCATGTGAAGAATACACCTTTAAACATATGCAGCCTTGTTACGAGGAAATGTAAGGTTTATTTTTCTTCCCTGACCATCTGAAAATACCCCAGTGCCTTTTCTTCATACTCTGAAAGTCCTATGCTCATATTATGAAGTAACGACAACTGTCTACTTTTTCCTGTCAAAACATAAAATCAGTCTGCCTTAAATCATTTTTTAACTGAAAAGAGCATATCTTTTTCTAAGGAAAACGAAATGAAAAAGACATCCGACTACTTCAGCCTGATGTAAGCAGTACAGAGAAATGCATGTAGCAAGTGATCACATAAATTATCACGTTAATGCTTTGGAATAGTTTTCAGAGATTGAATTTCATGTCAAAGTTCAACCCATAACGCTGCTACCATTCACATTCCACCGGCTGCAATTCCTAGTTTTGCAGCTGCAAATTTCAAGATAAACCCTACCCATTAGTGATAGCAAATTATACATTATTAAATAATGTGCTGTCCCATTCACATCTGAACAGAACTTGTCATGTTCACTTTTTGCCATAACCACAAAATCAAGACAATAACTGAGCTGGCTATGTAGAAGTTTGAAAAGTGAAAGTAATAAAATCTTTACACCACATGAAACTGTGCTGAACTCTTTCCAAAGTGTCACAATTTATGAAAACCTTTTCACATATAAAAACACCAAAGATGCTAATAATTTATAGTGACAGTTGACATCTACCATACGTTTTAAGATTTTCTGGAGGATTCAAAATTTATGGTATTTAGGGAAAAAAAAAATTCACAAGCTAAATCAAGTCATCCCAAAAGGATAGAATCACCGGTTTATGCACAAAGACTTTCACCTGATGGGTCAGTTTCCTTATCAATCCATTCAATATGTCCAGAAGCTACCTAAAGAAAAGCCAATTCGAAACAGTGATCCTAGTGACAAGATGCAAGGAACGCTAGGTGTGACCATAGATATATAAAACATTAGTTCATTAATTATAACCATGGTAAATCCAGCTGAATAAAACATGGCATTTATGGCAATTAAAGAAATTAGAAGAATATGATCCAAGTGTAGTGGTCTGCAAGCTAAAACCCAAGAAATATAAAAGGAATAAATCCGCAACATCATTTTCTCCATCACAAATTTCCAGTCCAGCATCGCCTACAAACTACCAACCTGACAACTACACTTTAATCAAAAATAAATAAACAAAACACAGCAAACACCCCAAGCTTTGCAAGATTCAGTTTCAGTGTGTTTCATTTACATTATGAACTATCAAAGCGCTATTGGAACCTGTTGAGTTTCAATCATAGAATGAGCCATGGCAGGCAAAGAAGGACAGCAATCCACGTGGTCAAAAGCAATGGTCCCAACTGAAAAGAAGAACAGTCTCTTGTAAAGACTGTGATGGTGGTAAAGGCCAAGAAGAAACCACTAATGAAGGCTGTGTCAAACAAAACCATTTGTTGCATCACAATGCTTTTGACAAGAAGAGTGATGATGGAAAAAAAGTGGCAGAAAGGTTTTTCAACCCACCAAAGCACTGGTTGTTAATGTGAGGAAATATTTTAAAGTGAACAAGAACCTGTGGGAATGTGTAAAGAATGATCGTTGGTGAAGCGCCATAAAGAAAGGGAAGCAGTACACCACTGCAAGAATGGACTTGATCGAAGACCTTGTAACGTATCCAATGCACTGCTATGGCCAAGGGAAGATATAAATCCACTGACAAGTCCATTACTAGCTCATACTCACCAACAAAAACAATTTTACTATGATAAACAAAAACAAACAAAAAAAAATAAATAAAAGAAAAGAACGGAGTATCTGACATGTAACCACTGCTCAAGCGGAAACCACCAAATTTGCTGATTTCTGACCGTAAGGTGGAAACACATTTAATGATAAGCTGCCAAAAGCTGTGAAATTATTAATGAAGTGTGAGAAAACATCATGAAGACTTAACGTGAAAAAGAAAAATAGTCTCCTGAACAAATATTCAGGAACACAGACCTTTAGAATAATACTTCAAATCAATCTGTTCTCTTTATATTGTCTCAACAATTTGACAAAGTCCTAAAAAATTTAAATCAACTGGAAAACTAGTGTCTTGCTTTTAGACTGCTGTTGGTGTCATATTTATAATATCTGGGGAGAATGAAGGAGCTCTTAATAATAAATATTAGGCCTAACTTAGCGAAATATGAGTTCCCCTTCCCATCCCAATTGTCGTCAACCACCCTTCCCACCATGACCCTGCCCCAGCCCCAGCCCAAGCCTTCTTCTTTTGAAGACACAGCCGCTGTAGACGGACAAGGATGGGCCACCTGGTTGGACTCCATGAAGTGGACAGCATCCTCGAGGTTTAAAAACTCCACATAGGCCGTATCGTAGCTGTAACCTGGGGACAGCATTTGAAATACAAATGGGTTTGTGTTAGTTAATTCCACTCAATAGGAGAACGGTGAAAGAAAAAAGAAAAGAAAAACAAACTGTCTCGATTCACAGGAGATATAACTGCGACTTATGTTGTTACATCACATACATTTGGTGGTATCCATCAGAACTGTAGTAGTGTCTGGGCTTTTTGTATTGCAAGGCAATAATACAATTACCTTTCAACATAGACAAAATATAACGCCAGTGCAGAGACTTTTGATTTGATTTCATTATGTTGTGTCTGTGGAGAGTAGTTGACTGAGTATAAAGCGTGATGTATTGCTACTGACTGCTTTGTAGCTCTTGTAGGAAAATAATGTAACTGCATGTTTACAAAATTATCTATGGACATATAAAGGTATGCACTCCATGCATGGTCTGCTGTTGAAAACTGCAGAAAAACTAAACTTGCAAAGTAGTGCAACACAAGTTGTAATTTTTTCCAGCTATGTTTCCAAAAGAGAGATTCCTTTGACTCAAATGAGCCTCCAAAAGTATATTTGCAAAGATTTAAAAAGACAGCTTTATTCTAAATTAAATCCTATCACAAACGGAACCAAATTTTGTTCTGTAAAAGACAGATGATCCCTAAAAAAGGCATGAAAATAAAAATACCACATGTTTTGGCATAGGATCCTGCTTTGTCATTGGTCAAAAAAGTAAATAAATAAATAAATAAATACATGAAAGACTAAGAACTATGAAATGGTCACCTAATTTGATATCTAACAAATCAGAGCACAACCAAATACAGCACATATGTGGCAACCTTTTACCTTATAAAGACGTAGGAGCGTCACGTGAGTGTTTGATGAACAACAAAAGATATTAATGAAGGGAACCATGTTATGACATTCCCAGCAATGTATTGGAAGATCTGCTTAACACATAAGCCAGACTAGGATGAAAAGTCAAGCTGAACTGCACATGTTCCAGCTCAAGAACACAAAGAATAAGGGACAGAAAACCTTTAGTTTTAACAAGAAACCCTTTAGCATGTTTGGAAATCCAATCAGCTTTTTTTCTTCTTTTAAAAAAACCAAACAAACAAAAAACCAAACAAACAAAAAAAGGAAGTCGCAGAAAACACAGTCAAAAGAAAGGACCAGAATGAGCGCAAGACTCGATTAGCGAAAAGCGAAATGTTGCGAATGTTGTAGATTTTTCTCATTTCTAAAGAAAAGTATATTAATAATAAATCTCACCTGGGACGACATCCTTTATCTTCATGCCCTGCATTGGCACGCCATCACGAACTGCAAAGGCATTCAGTATCTATGGAAAAAAAATATTACAGCCCCAAAGACAGATTAAAAAATTGAAAACAGCAAATATAATTCACAATCAAGCATCCTCTTTCAGGAACCAAACTTACCTGCTGCATTGTAGCAGTTTTGGGAATTCCAGAGATGGCAATAGTGTTTGACACATTTTCCTGCCCGCTGGAACTCCTGTAATCCTGATCCTTTGTTGTAGGAGTCACAGTTGTTTAAAAACATATGTAACTTTAAGAAGTCAACAAACCAGGACTAATTCTGAATTAGTGCGCTCAAAATATAATATTGCTAAAATGTTTAGCATCACAATTTAAATAAAACCAAAATGATTGTGAAATTGTGAGGTTTACAAACAAAATGCAAAAAACATCAAAATCTAAGAAAATGCGCAGACCACTGAAGATTAAATAATCTCACATTTTCTATTAATTCACTCACCTGAGAACCAGAGTCACTTGGTCTTTCATTTGGAAGGATTTTGGAGTCTTTCAATGTCTTATCAGGCCCAGGAAGGTCCTCAAGGATATAGTCATACTTTCGGCCTGAACCAGTTCTGTAGTCTATGTCTCTATAGTCCTGGTCTTGTCTTTCACCTCTGTTACTCTGAGGCTCCTTAGGGCCTGGCATCAGATTCCCTTTCTTTGATCCCTGATCAAGTGCCATATCCTTTGGTCCCTTAAAGTTTCCTTGATCAACAGAGAAGTGACTCTCTTGGTTTGGCATGTTTTTCTCAGAAAAAAAAGGACGCCTACCACTTGATAACGCAGTGTTGTCAGGATTTTCATCTCTATCCCTAGACCAGCGTTTACCATCACTGTCTCTACTGGGGGTGATTAATGGGGGATCCAATGGCAAAAGTGGTGCTTTCTGAATCGGGGGAGGAAGATCTCTGCCTGGGAAATCAGCAGGAACCTTCTTGTCCCAGTTTTGGGCACTGGTACCTTCTCTTTCTGATCGAGGAAAACCCAAGTTCCCACAATCTTTGCCTGCAAACTCTCTTTCTTTGAACTGGGAAGGTTCTCCTAGGTGACCTTCTTTTCCATGGCCAGGAATAAACTGATCTTTCATTTCTCTGGGAAAAGATGAACCTCTGTTCATCCCTGGTGAAAAAGAATCTCTATCCTGCATGCCTTGTTTGTGCCACTCCTCTGAGAGTGATTTGCTGTCTTCTCTAAATCCTCCTGGGTTCTCAATTGGCTCTGGGAACTCCCTGTCCCTGAGAGTGGGCTCACCCCCTCTAAGTAACGCTTTCTCTGGACCTCTGCGATCTAGGGGCATATCAGGCCTTCCTCTGACATCCATTGGAGTACCATCATTGTCCCGAAACATCTGAGACCTGTCCCGAAAGTCAGCCGAAGATCCCATACGATTCCTAAAATCCATATCAGACTCAAACCTTCCTCTAGGATTCATCTGTTGGGAAAAAGCTCGTCTGTCAAAATCCATGGCTTGTCTTTCCCGTGGAGGCATGTCCATACTAAATCCATCAATGTCATTCATACCCATTGGTGACCTATCCCTTAAATTGTCGTTTCTATCCATAGGACCTCTTCTCCTAGCATCCATAGGAGACATGTTAAAATTTGGCATGTCCATTCTAAATCTATCTCTGTCTCTCATATCCATAAACTGATTTTCAGGCCCCCTCATATTCCTAATCGGCATGTCTCTGCCTCCTATATCCATGGGAGGCCTACCCTGTCCCATAAAACCTGGAGCATTTTGCTGGTTATTTCGGCCTTCCATTTCAAACGGTCTTCTGTAATTCTTGTCCGGTTCATCTCCTGGTCTGAGGAAATCTCTGGGAAGGTCTCTTCCTCTGTCAAGAAGGCCCATGTTTCGCCCCATCATATCTGGAGAACAGTCAAACCTCCTCATGTCCATAGGTGGCCGGTCCTGGGGTCCAGGACCCATGTTCATTCCATCTCGCCCTCTGAAGCCAGGCATTGGTCCACCTCTTCCTTCAAACATCTCCCCTCGGTGGTCCCCTCTGTAATGACACCAATTCATTTATCAGTAACCACATGTTTTGTGTAACAAGTTTTTTTTAAGCAATAAACACTTCATAAAGCACTGCAACTACACACCAAAAGCCGTAAAAAATTATGCAAAAAGGTGCACATTTTCTTTAAGAGGCCCAGAGTGTGCATGTGTGTGACTCTGATTGCTGAACTTGAAGAGATTGTGTGTTGAAACCACTGGATCCTGCTCTTCTGAAAATAAAGTAACCACGTTTTGGACCAGCTCTTGTTCGTGTACAGAACAATGGTAGCCATGAGACCTGGCGTGTCGATGTGTGTCAATCTCACTGTTTGGGATCTACACCATGTGCTTCATGTCGCCTCTTTTTTAATTAGCTTCAGCAAAACCATCTACTGTGTGTGTTGGATTAAATTTCAAACTAAAACTGACACCAATGCGTAGAAAAAGCAACTCTTCATGAAAAAAAAAAAAAAACGCAAACTCTTCATGCTATATACTGTGTGCACATGATGTGATTAGACTGGAGCCAGAAGGAACCAGTGATACACAGTAAATACACAAGCCAATGCATCCAAACACACTAGCAGTTTACCTGGGAGTGCTGCCAAGCCAAGTGCCAAAAAACACAGGTGTGAGACTGTAGGTGAGGAGGAGTTGGCACAAAAAAGGGGAGTCACACCTTTAAGTTTGGGAATACTTGTGGTTCTTAAAACCCTATCAGTCCACAGTTTTATGCAAAGCATGCATAATTGTTGCAACTACCAACACAGGGAACAAGACCAATTTTACCATCACTCAGTGTGCAACCACTAACAATATATGTGTTCAGCAAAAAAAGCACATTTCCATGTAAAGCACACACAAGGCAGCAATCCTTTACTTGTGTCATTTACAGAAGTTAGAAAAATTGGCTTAAGGCCACTGCATTCATAAACAAAAGCATTTATAATTTTTTTCTTTTATAATGGATTTATTATAATAAGTGTTTTAGTTTTGCTCCAATGTTGAACAGAGAAGTATATATTCCCCTTTTACTCTCAAGGATTCTTCCTCATGCTTTGAGGGTGTTTTTCCATACTATTCTTGCATGGGTGGTGCTCACTTGAAGCCAAGACCCTGAATTCTGTAAAGCCACTTAGTGAGAGCACAATTTGTAAATAGCGCTGTATAAATACAATTGAACTGAATTGATCATCTATCACTCTGAAGTTGGAATAATGACATTACCTAAAAAGAGTGAAGAAAAAAAAAAATCAGTAAACAATAAAACGAGCTACAGCTGCACAATTTGGACAGAAGAATTTGATGTACTGTAAAAAAAAATTTAGGTTTTTATTATTAAAGGATATAAATGGAATTAAACAAGCAATCGCAAACAACTTTGTATTTATTGAAACTTCTGCAATTACATTTAATAATAGCAAAACAAATAAAAGAAAGTTAAAAAATATATAATAAATTCAGGGCACATATTTTATAAATAAACAATTATAACTATATATCATTTTTTCAAGAGGAATACTGATTCGGCACAAAGAGCAACAAAATCTCAGAAACTCAAGCCTTGCGTCCGATGACTTTGATGTTTCCTTGATAGTTACTACTTCGCAAGGTGTGTTTTGGACTTGAAGACAATTGCAGGTACCTTTTCGTGTCCAATCTATTGTATGCTGACAAAACTTTAAGAAAAGCTGTTGGTCGGATTCATAAAAGTCATTGGGATACATCTGTGCCCTGAACTTTGCAGTTACGGCTGTGTTTTGTTTGTTTTATTTAGATGTGATCAATGCTTTGGGCATGCTCAAAGTCTTTTGGATGTTCCCACACCAGCTGGTCAGCCACATGCATCCACACCGTGAGGTACATGCACGAAAATAGAAGCATTTCGAGATTTGTAGTAAGTGCATATACTAAAAGAACAAATTCACAGTTTCTGGATAGGGTTTTTTTTTATAGATTTTCTAATTCTGTGTATTTCCGTGCACATTTCATGTTTATATTTGAATTACACTTTTATTCCTCAGTTCCATGATTCTGTCCATGTTCTCCACATCGCAGAAAGCATAGGGCCTTATATTATGTAATTGCATAGTACTGTAATTTTTTGTCACAATGTGAGAAATAAAATGTATTATTATAAATCTTTCCTCACACCACGTCTGTCAAAAGAAATCAAGAGGTATTTAGGAGTATTTAACAATGGAGGAGTTAAATCATGTATATTTATAAAAATGTGCAGTGTGGGGGCATTCAAATAAAACAATCAATGAGTGAGATAAATCATTATGAAGGACGAGTGATCTTACCGAAAAGGCATTCCTCCTCGAGGACTTGATCTTGAACCATTCCACATGATGGTCCAATTTCTCTGTGGACCTTACACAAGCTTTGTGTGCAAAAGATGTTCACCTGCAAGCATGCTTCTTATTAACACAAATCTTACATATGTTTAAACAGAGCTGCACAAAGACATAATTGTTGTCTTCATTCTGAGATGTGTTTTAAGTTTTCTTTAATAATGATTATTATTTCTACATCGTTTACAGGAATTAGTTTTCATGAACTAAACCTAATTTGTTTATGCATTGGTAATAAACATTTATTAAATCTCTGAACTGCTATAACATTTTACTAGGTGAGGATTCAATAAATAAATCAATATATAAATAAATACAAACAAATTGTGTGTAACCCACTGAAATATGTTTTGTTTAAATGCCTATGCAACACTAAATCAAGGTTTTTGTCAGAGGCACAACCCATATGACAACCCAGAGACAAACTCAGGCCACCTTGAAAGTGGAACCAAAAAGAAAAATATTATAAATCTTACAAAAGAAATATCTTATAAATTTAAAAATAAAATCCTGAATTTGGCTTTACACACAAACAATACGCTAAATATTGGACTGTGCATCTTATAACTAAACATAATAGAATGCTATGAACATTATGCACTGTATAATGGCTTCTATTTATGTAGGAAACATTCTTTCATGACCTACATAGAACACACACAGCAGGAAGCCATTTGTGATTCAGCTCAGGATAAACTGTTCTGCACTGTGCCTTCCCCCTTCATGGTCTCACTTTTATTTTAATATCAAACGTAAACACCCTTTACCCCGGTTTATAAATTAAATTACTTTTTCTTTCTCTTGACAATCTTTGAACTATTGGTCCAAGAATGACCAAACATTTATATTTTTCTTCTACTTCTGTAATTACAGGATGTTTCCTTGCCTCACTTATCTACAATCAACAGAAAGAGCAGCAGTGATTTATTACAAATGAGATATTACAATATTATAGTTCAAAGCTTTGGAAAGAACAGATGCACAGATCAGCCAAAATATCAATATTACCTTATTGATTCTACAATCCTTGCCTGTTTTATCAGCTGCAGGAGCACTTTTTAGTTCTACAATTAGAGAATGTATTCCATATGTTGCCCTGCATACGTTTTAGCCTCCTTTCACTTTGTTCTTCAATAGTTAGGACCCCCACAGAGCAAGGATTATTTGGGTGGTGGGTCATTCTCTGTGCTGCAGTTACACTGACAGCGGTGGTGTGTTAGTGCTTGTTAAAGTGGATCAGACACAGCAGTGCTGCTTGAATTTTTAAACTCCTCAGTATCACTGCTGGAGTAAGAACAGTCCACCAACCAAAAACATTCGGCCAGCAACAGATGAGCTTTACATCTACAAGATGGGGACCAACGAGTTGTGTGTGTGTAATAGGGGACAGTTAGTGGACGCAATGTTTAAAATCAACAGCAACACCACTGTGTCTGATCCACTCGTACCAGCGCAACACACACTAACACATCACCACCACGTCAGTGTCACTGCAGCGCTGAGAATGATCCCCCACCCAATCACACCTGCTCTGTGGGGGTCCTGACATATGAAGAAAAGAGTAAAATGGTGATAAAGTGTGCAGAGCAACATGATTGTAGATTTACAGTTATAGTTTTAGACAAAGTGTTCCTGAATTGTCAGCGGAGCTTCTAAAACGTATAATGAGTTTAGAAAATGGGTGGCGTTAATGTTTTGGCCTGTCTGTGTCATTAGTAGCAGTATATTTCTATTATGAATAGAGCTCGCAGTGCGGCCTGTATCTACATTACAGAAACGGAGGACAGATATTAATGGAAATTGAATTTGAAAGTAATTTTAATGACATTTGTAATTATTTGGCGGTTTCGCTATTTTGTCTGCTTCTAACTAGAAACAAAGGCCGCTTTGTAACGTTAAACGGCGTCAAATGAGCGAATCCTAAACAGAAGCAGAGTCCCCCTGAGCTCTCCGTCTTCACGGAACACAGTTCTCTCTCAAACCCCGCTCTGTTCGACAAATAACACACTCTCCTCGACCCGGACGCGTAACACTAACACTCTCCAGCTAAACAAACAAAGTTCCTTAAATTTAAATGCATAGAAGGGAGAAATGTATGGGAGAAGAACCTCACCTTCGCTCCGCGGGAATCACTCCTCGGAGTTTCAGCGGCTAACGGCTAACACCAGCCAACAAGAAAAAAAAAGCCCCTTCTCATGCTTTTATTTTGAAATTAATATAAACAAAATTTCGTAGTTACATCTCACGGCTCAAACTCACCATCTTTCATATAAATAAAGGCATGACAATGATTTAATGACGAATGACAACGAGATATCTAAATTATACTTTAATATAAATATATTTAAATATATCTATAAATGTAAAAATCTCGTTCCCAGATGTCTCCATATGGTACGTCTCCAGTCCTTGGAAGTTCCTTCCAAGAAAAAAATACATATCGCCTTAAATTTATTGTATGTGTATCTGAGCACTTCGCCTTCGTTCAGTACATGCAAACATATGAATATTAAATTTGCCCTTTAACCCTATCTCTATCCTCACCTTCATTATTCGTTTGCAGCTCAAAAGCCCCACCTCGTAAATTGTTTTTTTTTTCCTTTGGTTGATGATGTCAGAAACCTGCATTTTTATTTATTTTTAAAATTTATTTATTTATTTATTTTGTACCGGAGGGTTTAGATCAGGGGTAATTAATTAAAATTCATTAAGGTCCAGGTTGAGAAGATTTTATCTTCTCAATATATAGTACTGTGACACTACAATTTCCTTAGGGATCAATAAAGTGTTATCTTATCTTATCTTATCGTATCGTATCTTAATGTATAACTTGCATTATGATCAGTGCCATATCCTGCATATTGAAGTAGCCTTGTAGTTATAGCCACATTTTATGTAGTTAACGTAATTTCAAATCAAATTACCCTTTCAATTACATTTCATCATACAAGATTTATAAATAACAATTATTCTAATTAAAATGTCCTTTTTATTTCAAGTAAAATTTACAAATAAAACAAATTATTGAAAAAAATGCATATGAAAATCTGATTGGTTCTTATTGCAGGAGGGCGGGACTTTATCCGTGAACAGCGAGCTGATTGGCTCTTTATGCTGAACGGCGGGAATCCATGTTCAGCGTTTAAGAATTTCTACCCGTAATCGTCCCCTTATTTTTAAAGTTTCTGGATTTTACTCACACAACACTATCGTCCTGAAAATGCCCCAAAAGGGCCTTTATCACGTCCCTTGGGCTATTTTACTGATCCCAGGATATCGGTGTCTGGAGCGCTGCCCTGTAAGTCACATCATAATTCACAGATCTGATTGGTTGAGTAGCCTCACGCCGTCTGGGAATTTCCTGGAGTGCTAAACCTGAACCGTAATGACTAGAAGAGTCACACCATTTAAAACAAACACCCGGTTAAAAAAATTAAACAGCTCTTAATATTTTATCAATCATAGGTCCAGGTCCGTGGGCCGCCTATTGGTGACCACTGATTTAGAGCATCACTTCAGCTACGTGTGGGTTCTTTTCTTTTTCCTAATAATTGTTATTCAATGTTTAGTCACTAAACGCATCTGAAGTATGCCACTTCTTAACAATCAAAATATTATTTAGTTGCTGAGTTTATTTTCAAAGCATTTTGTGTATTTATTAGCATAAGAATTTTATTGGTGAGAAAATTCCAACAATAACTGACAAATATGCTTTGTGTAACATTGCAGGATTTTTATGAGTTGTAACACATTTTAATCACTTGAAACAATTATATATATATATATATATATATATATATATATATATATATATATATATATATATATATTATAAATGCTATTTTATTACAAAAGATCCTCAATGGACCACCTGTCCCCTCAGATTTGGCCGGAGGACAACCAGAGTCACATTTAATGTTTTATTCTCTCTCTCATTACACTCTACTTCTAATCAATAACTATGAATTTCAGCATGTAGACGTAGATATATAATTTACATTTGACCTGGGAATAACACTTTTGAGATTTGAACAATTTAAAGGTTATCAGTGGGGTATTCCTCAAAGCAAGGTTTCTCAGTTTAGCCAGACAACTTAAACCCTAGTCTACCCTATCCAATAGCCCAGGGGCATTCCTATTGGACAATTCTAAACTGTGGGCTTTAGTTATCTGGCTAATGAAGAAATCCTATTTTGTTGAATACCCTGCAGGTCAGAACTGAGTACTGTGGATATTTGTATACTACACAGAACTTTAAAATAGACTAAAGACAGGATAGTGTATGTTTTCATTGTGTCCCCACATCTGAACATTTTCAAAAGCATTAAAAACAGTGTGCACTGAACACGTAAGCAATGCCTTTATTTGAGATGCAATTCAAACACAAACATGATACATATAAAAGTGAGTTTGCTTTTGAAGGTGCTTGAAAATCACTGCATTGATACTAACATGAACAGAGACCCAATGGAGGCTAAATTATGCACAGCTGATGTATGAAAAAATAATAAAACCATAATCAGCAAGAAAACGTACTGTCCAATATCAGACTGAAACTGATCAAGTGTTACACAGCTGCGGAACAGAATTTATTCTAAAGAAATGTGATGGAAAAACAAGAGCAAATAATTGTGAAGGGCATTAAGGTTGTAATCTTAATGTACAACTGAGAAGGAAAACCAAGCATGCCAGAAATCATGGAGGAAAATGGGAAATGATGTGAACGCAGTATGTGGAGTGGCCTCTCTACATCACCAGTGTGGCAGTTTCACAGTATCACAGCAATAGAGAATATTGCTCAGTTTGTACCGCACATTAAACAGAATTCTTTAACAAGCCACTAACGGGCTTGGTTTTTACTGTCAAACTACACAATGCCTGCTGTATTCAATATATTATGCAGTGCTTTGTAAAATACAGTACATACAACTACAGTTCACAACTATAAAACACAGATGTTTATGGTCAAATTCAATCAAACTACGCTTAAGTGTCTGTCTATGATCCACTCGGTGAAATCAGACCTTGGAAGGAAACATGCTTCATTTTGTCAGCACACAATCTGCTAAAAGTTCAACTCGCACTTCATCATACATCTTTTGACGAAATACATCTCAATATGAAATTGTGGAGGGTTGATTGAATTTGACCTCTTGACCTCATTGAGAAAATATAATATACACATAGACAAAATTTTTCCTCTGCAGCATAGATTCTTTACAAAACACCAAGATCAAACAGGACACATGCACATTTTTTTTGTCTTGTTTTCGTTTATTTTTTTAATGATCTGGTCATCTCTTCAGAGAGGATGTCTAACGTGTGTGACTGACCTCTCTGAAGGCTCAGAGCTAAGAGACAAAGTTCAGGGCACATGGCAGAATGGATACCAGTCTGGTAAGATGCCACAAAAACATTGAGAGAAAGGCATCGATATGAGTTGAACGATATGAGTCAAAGGCAATTGTACAGCGAGAAAATAGTGCACAAGACTGGCACTTAAAGGTGCAGTATGCAAGATTTGTACATTTATGCTTCAACATCGTCAAATCCTGAAATGATCAGAGGTGTCAACCTTAACAAAAATGTTCATTATTCCCACGTATTTTAAAGGTGTATGTTGGTATATGGCTTAGATACTAGAATTGTACTGTAATTGATTTTGTTTATTTTATATCTGTCTAGTAATGCAAATTACACCTCTGAGAATGCTTAAAGAAGTCAGCCACAACATTTTAACCACCTCTTTGCTTCTACGTTTACTGTCCATTCTCTCAGCTCCACAGACCAGACAGGAGCACGTTGTGGTCCTACAATTATAGTTGTCTATCTATTGCTCTGTACACTTTGTTACAGAGTTTCCACACTGTTTTCAAAGGTTAGGACCCCGCCCCCACAAAGCAGGCCTGATTTTGATGGTGGATCATACTTAGCACAGCAATAACATTGACATGTTGGTGGTGGTGTGTTAGTGTGTTTTGCACTAGTTCGAGTGGATCAGGCACAGCAGTCCTGCTAGAGTTTTTAAACCCTGTGTCCACTCATTGTTCACTCTGTTAGACACTCCTCCCTCGTTGGTCCACCTTGTAGATGTAAAGTCAGAGACAGTAGCTCATCTGTCACTGCACAGTGTGTGTCGGTCGTCCTCTAGTCCTTCATCAGTAACACAGGACGCTGTCGGCTGGATGTTTTTGGTCAGTGGACAATTCTGAATCCAGAAATGGCACTGAGGGGTTTAAAAACTCCTCCAGCTCTGCTGTGTCAGATCCACATGTACCAGCACAACACACACTACGTCGGTGTCACTGCAGCACTGAGAATGACCCACCACCACATCACACCTGCTCTGTGGGGGTCCTGTAGGGGTCCCAGACATTGAAAGACAGGGTGAAAGGGGGCTAACAATGTATGCAGAACAACAGGCTGACTACAGTCTGTATTGCAGAACTACAAAGTAATTCAGCAGGGCAGAGAGAAAAAAGAACATGGTCATAACGTAATGGCTGATCAGTTTATAACAGTAAAGAAACTGTTTAAGTTCATTTTAGAATTAGAAATATCTCACACAGGTTTAAAAGCATTCTTAAAGTCTTTAGATTTGGACACCTATGAGTTCATGATGCAGTGTTCGCCAGTGTCCCATTCTTGACCTGCCTCTTGCTCAGTAAATGTTAAAGAAAAAGTATCGTAAATATAACAAGTAAAATACTGTGGTTACTCTATCCAGACAGCAAAGTGTGATGTAGTCAGCTCAAATCCTGACACAAAGTGACCCTTTACAACACCAACAGCGCAAAGTACACTTGTTTCTTTGACCCCTGCACCTTTACAAAGACACATATATAAGCTTCACACAAACTTAACGGGGAATCAGGCTTTTTCAGCATCACACAGATGCCATTAGAAGTGGATTGTCTATGGTTCATCTGTTAAGAAAAGCTCATTTCAAAGTATTGAAACCCAAAATGCATTTTTTTCAAGTGTGCATGGATTGGCACAAATACTTCTGTTTTTACAAGAAACACATATCTGCATTTGTATTTTGTATGTCTTTTATATTGTATGAAAATATCTTAAAGATCAAAGGAAATGCAAAGGGTATTGCCTGTTGTGACCAATAGACAACAAAAAAATGATAACATACTGTAATAATTATAGTTCTATAATGATAACAAGAACTGTGACAATATAAAAGAAGAAATTCCCCATTAAGTGTGTGAAATTTGAGATATTCCACTTAATATGCTACTGCTGAGTGAAAGGTACACGTTCACAGGCTGCACAACCTTATGAACAAAAGAACATCACCAGTGTCTCCAGCAGATACAAAGCTCCTTCTCCTTTATTTATTTATTTATTTTTAATCAACTCAAGCTGCAGCAACTCAAGCTTTTACAATACAGTGACAGCATTAGTTATCAGTCAATACTGTCAGGGCAAAGCGCATAGAAAATAAAGGTCAGTTTAAACTGTGTTCCTCATCAGAATATACCTTCCATTAAAACAGGACGGTAAGGATCTGAATAAAAAAATCTTTCTCTTTCTTTCTCTTAAATTTTCAAAATCTTCTAGATTTAATTTCCCTGTTCTTTAACAGGAGCATATAAATCCAACAAATACACGACTGTAGAAACAAACTAACTTATATCATCAGAAATGTAATGCCTTCTCCGATTTTCTATATCTCTGCTCAAATTATATTCTAAGCAAAAATGACAACAAATTTATGAACATAAAAAAAAAATTACAAATAATTGACTCGGGAAACAGCCTCCCTTACCACCCCCCAAAAAAGGGAACACAATCATAATTATTCATTTAAAATACTACTTTAAATGTCTACTTGAAATGTATATGTACCACAACTAAACTAATCTCTCAACAAATTAGTAAATGCTGAAAACATATTATATTTGTCACATATAAACTGTGACAACTGAATGAATTACTGAAGAATAAGGAAGAATGATTAATTCTGTCATTTTCTGTAACCACTGAATCCTGTTCAGTGTCACGGTGTGTCCAGAGCCTACCTGGGCACAAGGCAGAAACACACACCAGACACGGCTAATATAGGGATATGACACCTATTTTAAACTGTTGCTAATTATCAAATATATTTTAAACAACTTGAGAGCTTGCACTGGGATAATAAAATAAAAATCAACATAATAAAAACCCAAATAGGTTATTACAGAAACAATAAACCAGAATGTTTAATTTGAAATATGTGTATTTTTTTTTACTCATTTTCTAAGCAAAAAGATCTTTAAAATGGACAAAGGGATATATAAATATATGTTTTACTTTGAAATCCTGAAATGCTTTTTTTAGTGTATGCTATTAGTTAACTCTTGTTCTATGTGAATTTTAATCAGTAGTGGAAAGACCATAAGGGATTTGTGTAAGAGGCTGAGTGAGTGGGAGTAAATGGCTGTGTGATACTTCAGATCGTTGGACTGTTAGCGTTTAAATGTGTGTTGTATATACACTTTGTGTGTGCCCGTGTTTATCTTATTAGCCATTTTGCTCCTCTCTGTTCTCCACACCGAGCTGTGGGATTTCTCCATTACACCGAGCTGGTGCGGCGCTCTCCTCCTTGATCTCTGAGCTGTGGGCAGGCTCTGAGGTGATGGCTGGGGGGACAGGGGTGATGCTGCTGGGAGTGACCGGCCCAGCTGACGTCCCTATAGCTGGACTGGATGCCCCAGAATCACTCTGCTCTGGAGCTCGGAGCCTCTTCATCAAAGTGGTCACCCGTACTGCTTTCTGGAGGAAACAAGCTGGCGATTGGTACAGTGTAGCAGATTATACTACTACCGTCCATACGGAAGACTCAAAGACGACTCAATTCCCTTCAATAAGTCTTTGAGCCAACAAATTGTTTATGGCTTTTTTAATTTAATACAATTGCAATATACCACTGAGTGAGGAAAAATTTGTAGCCTCTTACACCACCCCCAACTATCATGAACTAAGAATGCTCAGCTAGCTATCTCTCTCTTTCTCTGCTCATGGCAGAGCAGAGACATCTGGAGTTTTTAGACAACAGATAGAACTCCAAACGTTGAAAAGCACAAATTGAGGTTGAGGATATTGCTCTATTGCAGCTTCATAAGTGGGTAATATTGGCTTATTTTTGCTGTTTTTAATTATTTAAGCCATGTACAAAGTACAGTCAAACATAACATTTCACCTTAAAAGACGTGGTGCTTCTGAACGTAAACAAACCAGAGAGAACAGCGTTTCCCCCCAAATATTAGACGTCCCTTTAAATCACTTCAGCTTACCACTTTTTCACTCTTACACGTGGCATGCAAATAGATTAGTAGGAACTGCTTCTATAGACCTGTATAGACCTGTAAATTTCAGTGCTTTCCTGCTTTAACAATCCTACTCAAATCATAAAGAGTTTGTAATGGGCTGATTAGGTGGACAAACATTAAATGAGAAATGATGCTTCAAGGTATAAATAAAGACTGTAATCTCACCTTCCATTTAGCTTTGGCAAAGTTCTTTTCAATCTGGGCACAGACACCATCTTTGATGTTCTTGTCTGAAGCAGCGTTTCCAGATATCCTAAAAATGGATGCATAAAAAAGACAAATATGATACAACAGTGGTATAATTACATCTCTAAAGGGCCACTTTACTGCAAGAGCAAGAATAAAATATCATGTCTGAGGTGTATGAAAAAGAGAATCTACCACTCGTGGTTGATAGCCTCCTGAGCAGTCAGTCTTTGATCTTGGTCTACTTCCATTAAAGATGCAACAAGGCTTTTAGCTGAAACACAGAAAACCTGACTTCACTGCACTGTGACAGCACCGGGTGAACACGTTTCTGCTTTTGCAGAGTTTCCACTTTGATTACAAAGTCACTTTGACAAGCAGCTGGAGTAAAGTGTGTGAAGTGTGCATTTTCCTCCAAATACTGCTGTGTGTCACCCACCGGAATCTGAGATGTCATCCCAATAGGGAGAGTCAAACTCATAGTCTCCAGAGAGAATTTTTCGGAAGAGATTCTTGTCATGACTGTCGTAATCATCGTCATCTGCGTCATCATAAAACGGAGGGTTTCCTGACAGTCTGGTAAAAAAAAGTATAAAACCATTCTCACTATATTTGTGTTACATTAAAACAGAGAGCTTCATAAAGGGGGTTAAACTAGTAAAAGGCTTTTGATGAAGCTTTGGTTCTAGACAGAAATATGCACATACACTAAAAATGACTTGACTGAACGAGACAAAGACAAAATGTGTTAAACATACTCACACATTCACAATGAAGTCTTTAGATGGAGTGTGACCGACAAACATGCTGTGTGCACATCCAGTGACTGCTGAGGTTGACTTGATAAAACACCAAACACCAAGACAGATCTCCTTGAAGATCTACATGACGTTTATGCATATGATCCAGAAACATATACATGATTTCTGGGTGTCATTCTACTTATATCACTTAGACATCCGTAATTATATTGAGTATTTGCTTTTGTTTTTTTCTGTACTGCACTGCTGTAAAACATGACACTCCCTCTGGGATCAGTAAAGTGAGCTAGCTAGCTATCTATTTTGGGCTGGAAGGACAGAAATGAATATTAATATACTGAATGAAACCCAGAGTAATGCAAATATACACAGTGACTTGATGAGAAAGCATGCTTTGACCAATTAAAGAAATTGGTCTCGCAAACTAACACTCTCCTAGTCATCAACGAGAAACACAGGAAATTAATTCACACTCACAGGATGTACATGACCACGCCGATTGCCCAGCAGTCCACCGGTCGGCCGTATCTCTGTCTGCCCACAACCTCTGGAGCTGAAACCGAAGACAAACCAAATCTCTTGTATGAGTTACCAGCCATGCGTGTGAGAATACAAGTGTAATTCCTATTGTTTAACTTATTTACCAAGGTACTCTGGGGTGCCACATGGCTCTTTAATTAGACCATTCTCCAGCCTGGCCAGGTGAAAGTCACTGATGACAATTTTCGAGTGCTTCAGGCGATTGTAGTACACAAGGTTTTCCAACTAGATGTGAGAAGATTAATTAGTCCAACATACAGCTGAAATATAAAATTCGTACATGCAGTATATGACTACAGAAATCTCTATGCCCTGCCCATACGGAAATATAATGCCCTTAGGGCCCTAAAGTAATAATTATAGCAATAATGCAAAAACAAGAGGAAAGATCATGGGGTAGGAATAACATTTACAAGTAAATCAGACATACTCCAGCACTGACAAATTGAATTCCTAGAGATAGCAGTTATTGTTGTACTGCTGGCGCAATACCATCTGTAACCACTTGATGGCAGTACAAGCAGAATCTACCTTCAGGTTTCGGTGAACGATGCGCAGAGAGTGGAGGTAAGCCACGGCCTCCAGCACCTGTCTGATCACGTTACTAGTGTCACGCTCCGAATAGTAGCCCTGGTCCAAGATCCAGTCAAACACCTCTCGGCCTGTGGCTCTGCAATAAACACCAGCCATAACATGCCTAAATCAACATGCTTTGTGTGACTTCATTTATTCTTCATATTATGAATTTAATGAGAGAGCTTTGTAATGTCCCAGACAGCGAGCTTATACCAGTTCACTGGCATAAAAAGGCTGGCACATCACTGAGTGTAGACCACTGCTGGTCCACCATCGGACCACTCAGATTACTGTCCTGTACAGGATATATCTCATTTATAATCTCCTCAAACAGATTTTACATTCACAGAGACTTTTATTCTGGAAAACACACTAATACAAATATTACCAACAACTCTGAGAGATATAATAATGAGTATAAGCCTGATATAAAATGATTATGGACTCTGTGCTGGATTAAGATTATTTACTAATCTCATTTATAAAGAATAAAAAAACAAACCTAATGAAGGAAAAAATGTAAATTGGACTGTGAATGGAACATTGCTAAAATGTGGCATTTTGTTTAAACACCAGAGGTCCGCCCTGTATAAATGTACAAAATAATGTAATTAAAGTGAAAAAAGATACTAGGCGCTTCATTTCAAAACCACGAATCATGGACAGTATGGGTGTTTCAAAAAAGACTTTAAATTTAAAGGGATGGCACTGATTTAATACTTTGAATCTTCATTGGGATGAAACTAGCAGAAAATGCTGGCTCAGAGAGAGAAGGAAAAAAAACTAATCTGATCTGATTCTGTAGCACAGTCACAAAAAGCACTGCATTCTAAAGCCCAGGCTGTAAAGACTCTTTCAGGGTGGTCTATGAGTCTAATGGGGCTGAGTGATGACATCATCTGACAGGTTCCACTTCTCGTGGTTGAGTCACACAATGTTCATTTCTTTTACTGAAACAACTATTTCTGAACTATTCATTTTACAGGCTACTACTATTAATACTACTAATCATAACAACAATGATGTTTTTATCCATTCTTGTACTGTAAAATGTCCTGAAGGCATTAATAAATAATATGTATTATTATTATTTATGATATCTATACTGTAGCACTTTAGGACCAAAAGACTCAGTGCAGCAAGTGCAGAACAACAGAGAATAAAATAAAGTCAGAGCAAACAGCAGCAGCTAGCGGCAGTGTGAATGTGGTGAACAGCTGCTTTGTGTTTGTGTGGCATAGTGTGGGCAGAGTGGGAGTGGTGAATGTGGGCTTTTTCTGCCCATGTCGACGCAGAGCAGTGACAGTGGGCACCCCTGCCATCGCCATCCAAAGTGGAGCGGGTATTCTCCAACAGAAAGCAGGGCAGAAAACAGCAACAGCAGACGCTCCTAGACGCCATAAAGGGCTAGTTGGTGTCCAAAGCAGATGGCAGTGGCGAGAGCAGGCAGTTAACCAGCCAGCAGGGGTGACCAGAGGTGGCGGAGGAAGCACTTTAATTTGGCATGCATGGAGTTACAGCAGTAGAAGCAAACAAGTAGCATGCAGACATTTGAAGTGAAAGTTTCAAATAAACCAGGAAAGACACAAAATAACACTAAACCAGACACAGGAAAACAGAAGCAGCAGCAAACAGGGGGCACCATAGTGTTCTCCCCTGGAACTGATGTCAGACAGACTATCTACAGAAATGCTCAAGTACTCCACTGCATTTATACTCCTTTTGGTTAATAGAGTCCAGGTTTTTGCACACATTTGCTCATTATTGTAAATGAGATTTCTACCAGCTGATATTTGTTTTAGCCAACTTTTTTTTTTGCTTTCTGTTGGCAAGGCAGTACTCCTCCCAGATTGGACAGCAAAATGACAATAGGAGCTCATTTACAGCGCAGTCCAAATCAAGAGTGAGTGTCACTGTTTTCATTAGAGCAAAGATAGAGCACGACTAATGATGATTTAGGTTATTTCTTGTGACTTATTGTTCCGACCATTCATTTGTAACAAAAACTGAATAAATACAAATTTGTGCCTTTCTTGATATTTCACACATCAAATAAGTGTCACAACAGCATTCTGAAACTGGAAAAGTATTGAGTGAGAAATACAGATAAAACAGCACAAAATATGCAGTGGATGGCTATTTGTGCTTATGGTGCTTGTCGTTAAGTTGACTGCTCAGATTCGGTGAGTTATAGCAGGTCATGTGTAACACAGGACCAAGTTAATAAAAAGCCAATGGGAAAGCAGAGCAGCTTATATGAGCTTTGTTAAACGCATAGTTATTAACAGCGAATAATGTTTCTTTATATGAAACTGACACTAATAAGCACTCAGCAACACTTGCCCTTATTCATTTAGTCATTCAGTCTCCCTCTCTCCCTCTCTTTCTCACATACACACACACACACACACACTTCAGAAACACTCACAGTTCCAGGAAGAGGAAGTACTCTTTTCTTGTCTCAAAGACATCGACCAGCTGGAGGATGTTATGATGCTTCACCCTGCAAGGATAAGAGAGCAGGAGACTGAGTGTGACTGACAGACAGGAAACAGAGCAGAAACCCGCTTTACAAAGCGGCCAGCGTTTGCTCCCCAAAAAATCCCAACATCATCATTTAGAAATGAGCCAGCTGTATTGTGGTGGCTCCAGCTGAAAAGCTATAACATTTCCAGTTCTCTTACATATTCAAGATGAGGATCTCGTTCTTGGCAGCCTTGCGCACTTTCCTCCCGTCTTTCTTCAGGAACTTCTTGCAGGTGTACATCTTCTGCGTGCTCCTGTCTTTTGCCCGAAAGATCTCACAAAACTCCTCCCTGTTTGTAGACAGCAAATACACACCCAAGAGCCTGCACTTAAATTAAAATAACTGTGCAGCTACATCTTTTGGTTTAATGCTAAAACTCAAGGTTTAATGCCTCAGGGGACTACCCAGATGCTTCTAAATATCTTTAGGATCCAGGCTGGCAGGGGTGAGGGTTAAGATAATGTTGAGAAATGGAACATGTGTCTTTACTGAGCTCTTAAATTCATGAGGAGACATAAAGGAAAAAGATTCATTCATTAATTCATTCATTCATTGTCTGTAACTGCTTATCCAGTTCAGGGTTGTGGTGGGTCTGGAGCCTACTCAGAATCAGTGGGCACAAGGCAGGAACACACCCTGGAGGGGGTGCCAGTCCTTCACAGGGTGAAACACATACACACACACACACACACACATTCACTCACACCAAGGGACATTTTTGAGTCGCCAGTCCACCTACCAAC
This sequence comes from Hoplias malabaricus, assembly GCF_029633855.1. Taxonomy (NCBI): domain Eukaryota; kingdom Metazoa; phylum Chordata; class Actinopteri; order Characiformes; family Erythrinidae; genus Hoplias; species Hoplias malabaricus. Next base: position 42,505,308 of record NC_089802.1, on the reverse strand, counting down.
ATGTTTTTTGAACCGTGGGAGGGAACCGGAGCACCCGGAGAAAACCCACATGGACACAGGGAGAACACACCACACTCCTCACAGACAGACAGTCACCCGGAGGAAACCCACGCAGACACAGAGAGAACAAACCACACTCCTCACAGACAGTCACCCGGAAGAAACCCACACGGACACAGGGAGAACACACCACACTCCTCACAGACAGTCACCTGGAGCAGGACTTGAACCTACAACCTCCAGGATCCTGGAACTGTGTGACTGCAACACTTACCTGTGCAGCCTATATATATATATATATATATATATATATATATATATATATATATAATAGAGAACTTTTTTAACATGTTTCTTCTCTATGTGTATGAATGTACCTTTAAAGAGACAATAATGATCTTAAGTCTAATTGTGTAATTAAAATTCTAGGGGATTTCTAGGGGAAATCTTCATGCATCAAACCATTTCAGAACCTAACAAATAAAAATAGAAATAAAATAAAAGGCCTTGAATCAAGGGACCCTTTAAACCTTTTATCAAAGATTGTAGGATTGTATGCATTGCTGACTGGACTCATGATTGATTATGCTTACGATTTGACCACTTGTCCCAGGTCATATTTGTCAGTGACATCAGTAGGACTGTTGTATTCCTTCTTCTCCCCAAAAGTCAAACAGCCAAATGGCATGGCTGCGCCGCCTCTCAGACAGAAAACAAAAAGAGTGGGTTAAATTTTACAACTGAAAACGAGATAACAGGTCAGAATACATGATCAGAATACAAATAATAGTTACTCACTGAAAGGACTGTGTCCGGGTACCTTGGAGATCTAGTCTGTTAAAAAAAAAGGTATGTTAATAAAAGACTACTTAAAGAGCCTCGGGGCTGTTTTACTCATTCATTAAATGATTTAGAAAACCTTCCGCTGACTTTAAAATAAATATGGCACCAATTAGTGCTGGGCGATATGAGCACAAATCAACATCACGATTAATTTTACATTTTACCATGATTACGATTACTGAACAATTATGGTTGTTTTTTTTTTGACCCTCAGAGCTCAGTGACGAGGTTTGTACTATATTAAAGCTGGGGTATTTTTTCTAATGTTGCTGGGAGCTTGTTTCTCTCTTGTTTTCTGAGCACTGTTTATATTTGGTGTGTTTGTGCTTTGGTCACTGAAACTGTTTTTTCTCAGCGTTTACATTTGATTTCTTTTTGTTCAGTGTCGTCCGCCACAGTGTGATTTTCTTTGGTACAAGCTGCTCGTGTTGCTCGGTCGGCCTCAGCATTTAGGTTACTTCCATGTGGCAGATAAGGGCAGAATCACGTGACTACAGCTTGGTAGCGTGGTTTTAAAGCGTGGTTTTTATATGAAAACACAGTGAGGACATAACAGAATAAAAATGATCAATTGACAAGCTTATATTGATTAGAAGTTACAAATGTCAATTTCAATTAATTTTCACCAATGATTTCCCAGTAAATTACTTAAGTACAATGGTAAATTGAACTGAAAAATCCTAATAATTATAATTCAGTTCTATTACTTAGCCCAGATGCGGCAGATAAAGATTAGTTTTAAAAAAGTTTTCCTTCAACAGTAAAACAGTATCGATGTAGCACGCTGCTTCAAAAGCACACGCAAACCTTAACCTTCTTCATCAGGACATAAAACAGTCTTATGTAACAAAGTAGTATAATCTGACTCACAGCACTTCACACAGTGTTCAGTGCGCAAATTACAGAGGATGAGGAGACCTTTTCTTCACAATGTTTCATTTGCACTAATGGAATGTTAACAGAACATAACATCTAATGCTAATGGAACACAACATCAAAGGCTGAGGTTTTGTATAACGCTGATGACTGGAAAAGCAATCTTTCAGATGAAATCCAAGGATATGTGCTTTTTTCCCGTTCATCACACATTACAATGCAAGAAGCCTTTTTCCATTCTGTTCATTGTGTGGTGAGTCAGATTTATGACACTCTGTTCTCTCTCTCTCTCCCTCTCTCTCTAAGCACGAACACAGCAGAGGAAGAAAATTCACTTGATTGGGTGTGGGCAAGATGAGCAGCCACTATTTCACATGAGTGACTTCTGTAATTCGTAAAAATTTAAATAAAATTGAACAAAAACCTTGGTGAACTGGACTGCACCAGAATTCTTTTATTGCATTAGTCTTTCGTGCTGAATGCATGTTGATAACGACAATGAAGAGAACAGTCCAGTGATGATTTGTGTCACCAATACGACAAAAAAGAATGTCTACGCTAGAGGTGTTGCTACCAAATGGAAAATAAATTAAGGGGAAAAGTCATGTGTTATGTGTTTTTTTTTTTTTTTTTTTTTTTTTTTTTTTTTTTTTTTAAGGCCAAATCAAAATATAGACAAAAACAAACCAAGATTTTGGAATGTTGCAAAATTTTGACTAAAACAATAAATTGAGACATTTAAACTAATTAGCACTGAAACATCAGTAAATACACCCTCTTATTTGTTTAAGATCTGGCGGCTGCAAGTGGTATACTGTAGGATATGAGTTACAACATTTTCAGCCTTGAGGGTATCCAAGTTTCTGTAATGGCAACTTAATCACCACCGTAATGTCTCTAGTATCTGGGAATACTAAATAAACAACTCGGCAGGAGCTCAAACTCAACACACCCTTATCCATAGTGAGCTCAACAGCGCCCCCCCCCCCCCCCCAAACATTTATTCATTATCTGTAAGCGCTTATTCAGTTCAGGGTTGCGGTGGGTCCAGAGCATATCCAGAATTATTAGGGAATACACCCCGGAGGGGGCGCCATTCCTTCACAGCCCCAAACCCCCTCCCCCCAACATTATCAAAGCAAATAAACAATGCAGTGACCACTTGTTCCCTGTGGATGGGGGCATCCCACTCATAGCATTGTATGATAGAAGGTTTCATCATCAAATAAAGGGGTTCAATCAGGTTTGTACTGATTATCTGTGACCCTTCCAACTCTATCAAGTTAGAGACCAAATTCTTTCTGAATGCAAACCATATCCACAACAGTCTTCAAATTCTCTAACAGCAAAGGATCAAGCATTCAGTTCGCATTCTATTGATGCTCACATTTGTATTCACTTGTCTTCTCTTGAGATTATGGTGTAGGACTTGTTATTTTTTCCACATATTTGTAGATCCAATGCCTATGGCTTTTCATTCATTCATTCATTCATAACTCTGTCATCCTGATCACAGTCGTGGTGGGTCTGGAGCCTACCCAGAATCATTGGGTTATTTGTCCCTCACAAACACTCACATCTTTGAATAATTTCACACAGTCACTCCACTCTCACCTTGGACAGTTTCACAAACTCACCCATTTAGACATACACTGTAACATGTTTTCATCATGTCTATTTGAGCTGTGGAATGAAACTGCACCGAAGGAATCTCATCAGACTCAGGGAGAACACAGCGAACACAGACAGTAAACCAAGAAAATGACTGAACCAAGGACTCCAAGATCTGGCAGCCATTTGCCTATAGTTTTTATACCTCATTCTTAAATGAGTCTTCTTAACAAGGGGTTTATACTCTACTTCTTTCCCTCTCTATGTTGTTGTTGTTGTTGTGGATTTCCTGTTTTTTGCTGACACAGTCCTGCACTGCCATTCTCAGTTACAGAAGGAACAATGCAAGCTATAACCTTCTTTATCAGAACATAAAACAAGCAATAGTCTTATGTAACACAGCATTATTATCTGACTCATATCTCACTGAGGCCCGAGCATCACGCTCATTGAATGTGCATTTTTCACCAAAATTTCCAACTACATCTAGCAGTCTTTGTAACTACAGCTCCTGTCATCCATGCCCCAGATCTAAAAATTTTTCAAATATCTTTTACCTCTTGCCATGGAAGAATATTATTTTTATCTGGTTTACAACAACTCCCTGGACATATATGCACTTTTTATGTTTCTTAACATTTAATCAAAATCTTCCTTTAATTTGTCACTCTTTTGTGCATATGACTTCACTGGCGCTATTGAAATAAAACCTTGACTCTCCAGAAAAGAAAAAAAATGCATGAGAAGCAAATATGTTGTCTTTTAAAGTAAATTTTTAAAGTAAGTTAATGCAAAACTACATGAATTTTTGAGAGATACAATGTGAACAATAATGAATTAATAATGATTAATAAATACACTTTAAAAACATAGAGCAATGGTTCCAAAAGCATGCATATATATATATATATATATATATATATATATATATATATATATATATACTGCATATAGTGTATATATAAACTATATTCTGGGGGGAAGAAATCTAAAGACTATATAACAGAAAGGACCAATAAGAACATTTTAACTAATGTAAACTGCCACCGTACCATTGCTGATTCATTGAGAAGTTGATATTAAAGGATCACTAGGTAGTATTTTTAACATAAAATTACAGCTTCAAAGTCATTGTGATGTTCATGGTCCTGTAATAGTGAGGAAAGAGCCGCTGTCATTGCTACTCTGGGCTCAGCACTGCAGCAATCGCACTATGTAACTTCTGGAGGAGAGTAACTGCACATAATAGTGAATTACCCTCTTCAACTGTAGAAGAAGTCCATGAGCAAAAATATCAAATCTTGCTTATTGTTCCTTTAAACCGAATACTCATGACAGCCTTTATCGACGAATGATACAGAATTCATGTCTTACCACAGAAAGTCAGTGTAAATTGTATTTCCCAGTGTTTCCAATCCTCTGGCCTTCGTCCAGGTCAGTGATATTTATCATCGCCTGTTATGCAAATTCAGTATTGAGTTCTAGTTTCCACTTCTGCTTGTAGACACTTGTGATTCCCTCAGGGTAATCCTGCCTGAACCACTAAACTCCAGTCTGCAACAATCCGAGGGAGGCAGCTGAATGGAACAGACAGAGATGGAGTCAAGGAAATACAACCCTACGCAAACTTGTTTCCTTTCTCAATGGGAGCCATTCCTGATCCAAACCTTGTAAGTGCAGGCAGATAATGGAGTTGATGAAAGTTCACATTTTCTTTAAAGACTGGGATTTAAAGGCATTATACTTAAGCAGTGAAACCAGGGCAGAACGCTTTGACATCTTGTACACAGGGAATGGAAGCAATAATATTGTTGCCACTGTCAAAACCAATTAGTTGACAGTCAAAATTATAGGGTACTCTGCTCTTACATGTGCTGGCCTCCCTTCATTCTGTGGCAGGTCCATGTCCGTGGTTCTCTTAGGCTAAAATTTTGCTGGTATTCTGTCTTGAAATGTCTGAGAAACTAAAATTGGAGCCCCAGAGTATGCAGGTATCCAAAAACCTAGAGGTAAAAGTAAAAAAAAAAAACACCAAAAGCTTAAAAAACTATCCACATAAAGTCTCCCTCCAGTCACTGGTTAAACCCTTAAATGTATTTATTTAAAAAAAATTACCCATCTATGAGTATGAGATTAGCCACCACCTCTGTTTCCACTTACCTTTCAGCCACTCATGCGGTTATTTCCTTAGGTTCACGACATTAGAATTACTGCTTGCGTGTTTTGCACATACACATCTAGTTCATTAGTTCCAAAGTAAATTCTTGGTGGAGAGCATGTATTCAGAATTTTGTAGGAGTGCACCTTATCTGTTTTCAAACCTACCTCTGCTTTTGGGTTTCTCTCAAAAAGCAAGCAGGATTAATAATTGAAGACCACAGAGAATATCCATCATCGATCACAGTGTGAAAAGGCCGATATATAACCCACACAAGGCCTTCACCAACACAAACGCTTTTGTACTAGACAGGCTTCAAGACTCATATCAACACTGGACTACAACCTGCAACCCCCAGCTGCCAAAGAATCATACAGCACAAGGTTGAAGTTTCCTTAAACAACTTCAAAGAGCTCCTGGCTCTCTGGCTGTAGCATCTGGATACATATACCTAAAACTATCCACTAAAAATATGTTTTCAGGGCAAAATATTTGCCTTGCAATGTAACCTTGCTGTAACTGCATTGTCCAAGTCAAAATAAAATCAGTTCTAGATTCAGGAGTTATTATTAAAACTTGGAGAGTAATTTATGGTTGCTTAACTATTAGTTATGCTGAAACTAAACAAAAACAATGCAGTAGTTAAGAGTAATTTACACTCTCAGTGAGTAGACACATATTCCCAGTTTCCCAAACAAGGAACAACCCAGCTGTATCCTGCAAAGCTGGATAGCATTAGATAATTTAAGTTACATTATGAAAAACAATCACTTTTGAGTGTATTAGTGTATTCTTTTAGGGATATGGAGTGCCTACCAACCCAAAGACTGTAAAATAATGCAACTCAATCAGTTTTTGTAGTTTCAGAAGAGCACAAAAATTGTGAAATATGGAGAAAGAAATGCTCCTTGTGCCTGACTATTGAACTCTCTGGTGAATAAACTCTCCTTTAGAGGAACAAGGCTGTTTAGCCATTGAAAGGAAAGTGCTGTGTTGTTTGATCCTTGTGGTGCTTTGACAAAAGCATATCAGAGACATTTTATTAAGAGCCCAAGCAACTGTGTTAACCTGAGGAAAGGGGTGTAACATCCATCCATCCATCCATGTCTCCTTTAAAACAGATCCACTTTGTCACTAGCTAGGACTAGATACAATGCATCAGTAGCTAAGACTAGGGCCTCTGTACATTCAGTTTCCCACAGTGTTTTACAGTTAGTGCGGCTGCCTTGACAACGTCATCCAACCCCACAATTAATTTTATGCAATTCGTTAAGTCTCTTATCAAGGCTTCCGATGTGTTTGCGTGTAGCTTTCTGCTCCAGTCCAGTCCAGTGATTCAGGATTTATCAATCGGTTGTAGAAAACACTCAATAATAAGAGATCCCTCAAAGTCCCATGTACATTCTGTGACTCGTTTAATGCGTTATTCCTCAGTTTTCAGTCACAAACACATGTTCTTAAGTATAATCCAGTATTAAAGGTGAGCTGTGTGTCGTCTCTGATTTTCCCCTCGGCTGTGTGTACATGGGGTCAGAGCATATGCAGCCAATGCTTGTTAAAAATGTTTTGAATCATTGATTTGAATTTGCACTCGATTCGTGAACCGACTCACTCAATGAGTCGACTCTACACTCAACTCATTGTGTAAGTTCCTCAAAGCATCCAAACAGCAAACAAAACACATAATTCACTAAATATCAGTGGATTTTTATAACACTGAACGATGACACGGTTTTTTGAGCGTTGATTCCTAATGGGAGCGTGGGCAGAGGTGGGGGTGAGGGGGGTGACGGGGGTGCGGTTGCAAGGTTGTTGCCCTGTTGTCCACCATCCCCCAGTCACAAACAAGAACCAGTGACTCACCCCCCAGGTCAACAAAGATACCACCTTCACTAACCGATTTTCTGTGGGAAACCCTGATATTGGTAGTTTTGATGATTCATGGTGTCATCAAAACTACTCATGGTGGAGTAGACCCAAAAGGTCGGTAGATGAGGTTTGAGAAATCTCACTGAAGTGTTAGTGAACCCTTCAACCAAACAAAGAGCTCGAGTTGCTTCTATTTTAACATGTTTTTTTCAGACTCTCCATGGGCTCAGTCTAAAACACTCTCTGAAGTAGATGTGAAATAATAAAATAAAATAAAAAATTTCTCTTTTCAAAATGATTTTTCACAAGTTAAATCTCAGCCTGGTCAGTGGTGTGTCTCACACTCTCCCAGAATAGCAGCAGAAAACAGGAGCCCAGGCTGAAGCATCATTACAGCCCCGCAGCTACGTGCTGGATGCATAAAAATGGCCATTGCTGATATCCTCGCAAACGCAGACGAGTCATTACATAAATAGCTGGCTCAGAGACAGGGGCATCTCACTTTGCTCATCAGCGAGGCTCCGGGGCCTTTAATCGCCCTTTCGGCCACACACAGCCTTCACTAAACCCACAGTTGCTCTGTAAGAAAAAGAGACTGGCGCTGAAAAGTAAACACGCTGCTTGCTTCCGTTTTGTAGGAGCTCTGTTCTCTGCAGCACCGCAGCTTGATCAGTATTCAAGTGCTCTGCCATTTATGCCAATTTGAAAGACTAAAAAGGCTCCTGCTGCAGTGTCACGAGTCGGAATTAGAGAGCATTGTGAAAAGACTGTGAGCTAACAAAGGAAAGTACAGAAGAGTTTGGATGGTGCTGCGTAATACAGACAAAATACCTGAGTGATTATACTGCTCTTGTTTTATTGCAGTATGCCTCTCAATGTATGGAAATCATACGGGTGCACTTTTAAATGACATGATTAAAGACCTGCATAACTTTGTTTAGGTAGTCCACTGTGAATGCTTTGTAGATGCTCAGTCTGTGTTTAAAGGCACTGTATACGATTCTAGAGAACAACTGCGGAGGGGCATATGCACCCTCCTTTTAGTGCTCTTTAAGAAGTTTGAGTTTTTCAGCAACATTTGCTGAATTATTCAAAAAGCATCTTTAACTTTTAACCTTTAACTTTTAACTAATATTCACCTAAATATGTGTAAAATACTACTGAACTTGAGAGTGTGAGCTCTCTTTAAAAAAGCCCTGAGTAAATCTTACACAATACCTACCCCTTATGTTGGGTGACCACACACAAAAAAAAAGTTAATATATTAATTAGCTGTAATTTATAAGGAATGATCACCTTCTAACCTTCAAGGATCACTGACAAAAAAAGGTTTAAAAATAAGTCATGATGCACTTTTGCATTTCCGTAAATTACAGTAAATTGGTTTGCAGTAAATTACAAAAATTTTATGACTCCTCACTTCATGGGATGGTCAGGCCTGCTCTCCTCATCAGCAGCAGGACCAAACAGGGTCATGATTAAAAGCCTGTAACAAATGTCCACATTTCAAACTCTCTGATACTGGTGCTGGGCAATATGAGCACAAATCAATATCATAATTAATTTTACATTTTACCACGATTATGATTATTCATTCATTAATTATCTGTAAGCGCTTATCCAGTTCAGGGTCACAGTGGGTCCAGAGCCTACCTGGAATCATTGGGCATAAGGTGGGAAGACACACACAGACACAGGGAGAACACATCACTCTCGTCACAGACAGTCACCCGGAGGAAACCCACACAGACATGGGGAGAACACACCACACTCCTCACAGACAGTCACCCGAAGGAAACCCACGCAGACACAGGGAGAACACACCACACTCCTCACAGACAGTCACCCGGAGGAAACCCACACAGACACAGGGAGAACACACCACACTCCTCACAGACAGTCACCCAGAGGAAACCCACGCATACACAGGGAGAAAACACCACACTCCTCACAGACAGTCTCCCAGAGGAAACCCACACAGACACAGGGAGAACACATCACTCTCCTCACAGACAGTCACTCAGAGGAAACTCACACAGACACAGGGAGAACACACCACACTCCTCACAGACAGTCACCCGGAGGAAACCCACACAGACACAGGGAGAAAACATCACACTCCTCACAGACAGTCTCCCAGAGGAAACCCACACAGACACAGGGAGAACACACCACACTCCTCACAGACAGTCACCCGGAGGAAACCCACACAGACATGGGGAGAACACACCACACTCCTCACAGACAGTCACCCGGAGGAAACCCACGCAGACACAGGGAGAACACACCACACTCCTCACAGACAGTCACCCGGAGGAAACCCACACAGACATGGGGAGAACACACCACACTCCTCACAGACAGTCACCCGAAGGAAACCCACGCAGACACAGGGAGAACACACCACACTCCTCACAGACAGTCACCCGGAGGAAACCCACACAGACACAGGGAGAACACACCACACTCCTCACAGACAGTCACCCGGAGGAAACCCACACAGACACAGGGAGAAAACACCACACTCCTCACAGACAGTCTCCCAGAGGAAACCCACACAGACACAGGGAGAACACACCACACTCCTCACAGACAGTCACCCGGAGGAAACCCACACAGACATGGGGAGAACACACCACACTCCTCACAGACAGTCACCCGGAGGAAACCCACACAGACATGGGGAGAACACACCACACTCCTCACAGACAGTCACCCGGAGGAAACCCACGCAGACACAGGGAGAACACACCACACTCCTCACAGACAGTCACCCGGAGGAAACCCACACAGACACAGGGAGAACACACCACACTCCTCACAGACAGTCACCCGGAGGAAACCCACACAGACACAGGGAGAAAACACCACACTCCTCACAGACAGTCTCCCAGAGGAAACCCACACAGACACAGGGAGAACACACCACACTCCTCACAGACAGTCACCTGGAGGAAACCCACACAGACACAGGGAGAACACACCACACTCCTCACAGACAGCCGCCCAGAGGAAACCCACACAGACACAGGGAGAACACACCACACTCCTCACAGACAGTCACCCGGAGGAAACCCACACAGACACAGGGAGAAAACACCACACTCCTCACAGACAGTCACTCAGAGGAAACCCACACAGACAAGGGGAGAACAAACCACACTCTTCACAGACAGTCACCTGGAGCGGGACTCGAACCCACAACCACCAGTTTCCTTGAGTTGTGTGACTGCGTCACTACCTGCTGTGCCACCGTGCTGCCCACGATTACGATTAATGAATGATTATTTTGTTTTTGAATTTTTGACTCTCATACTTCAGTGACGAAATTCCTGCTGTAAATATGCCCCAGAATTAAAGCTGGGATATTTTTTCTAATGTTGCTGGAAGCTTGTTCCTCTCTTGTTTTTTGAGCACAGTTTATATTTGTTGTTTTCTCAGTGTTTACGTTTTACTTTTTGTTGAGTGTTGTCTTAATTACAGACAAAACATGTGACAGATAGCAGCAGAATCACGTGACTGCAGCTTGGTAGCATGGTTTTAAAGGGACAGTATATGAACACACAGTGGGAACATAACAGAAATAAAAATAATTGTTACAGAAAAGATTATGTCGATTAGAAGTTCTGAATGTTGATTTCGATTAATTGCCCAGCCCTATCTGATACTATATAAAATGGTCAAAAGCCATAACACAATACTGCATAATGTAATCAATGCTTATGTTACTGTCACTTCAATCTCATTGATTTTGTTGTAACTGTTATTTTTAAAAGTTCACTCTTCAATTAACCCTGTTGATAATCTATTAGATCAGCAGTCACTGACCCTACTCCTGAACATCTAATCTACCTCCAACCTTAATCACTCCCCTGATCTAACGATTACCTTCAGAAGCCCTTGATTAGCTGAATGAAGCAAATATGTGATAAATTTGCAGGGAGGCAGCTGTCCAGGAGGATGTTTCATGCCTAATGCTTTAGGATTGATTGATTCTATTTAAACCCTTTGTGCTTTTTAACAAAGAGCCTTATTTATGCCATAAAACTAAAAACACACAGTGCCTGAAGGATTATTGTTTATAAGTGGTTCATATCAGACTATATATTATATCATGCAGGTAGGTCACAAAAATGTATTGGATCATTCACTTTCCATGTTTACAATGAACCTGGCGCCATATATGATGATTTTTTAGTGTTACTTTTACAAATTACACAGTCATTTTAACATAAAGTAAACAAATAACCTAATCTCTGTGTTTTCAAAACCAACGTGATGGGTATTAACAGGGAGTTTATTCTGGATCAAAAACATCGCTCCAAATCATCCCAACTTTATTGGATTGAGCTGCATCACATCAGAGGACACAGTTCTTTACTCATTATAACAGGGCTGTGCAAATCATTGGACACATAGTGTACTTTTCTGTGCTGTTCTTGTGTTCAGCAACCTGAACTGAACAAATTACAGTTTTCTCATCCTCAGAGTTCAGACCGCCTCTAGACCCCTTGAGGTTATTTTCCTCGTTAGTTAAAAGCTGCTCCAAACTCTACCCCTGCATCTGAAGGTTGGAAGTGTTGCTAAATCTGGGTTAGGACTTATGCATATATCGTGTACTTCAAGACTTCATGACTTGTGTATAATGAATTCTTCAGTAGTTCAATTCTGGTGCAGACTTCTGTATGTATGTGTGTGTGTGTGTGTGTATGTATTCCTTTTCTATAGTAAGTTGTCTGCACAGCTGAGCATTCAGTTTGAAGCCTTCAGCATTGTTTGGCTCTCTCCCTGCAGAACTGCCAGCCTCATCTCAGCTTGCTGTCTCTCAGCCCTGTCTGCAAAGCACACTGCAAAAAAAAATCCCTCCTGTGTTTTTTATCTATTTATCTCCTCCACTCCACACAATATACAGAACCAATGGCTCTGGTATTGCAGTAACTTGCTGCAGAAACAACATTAACCGGGATCATGCACCATTGGACTGACATCTGGTTTATTAGCTTCATGGTAACTCTTTATTTTAGTCAGCTTACAATTAATGGACTGTTAATGTAACCAGTTAAAAATGCCAGAGTAAATAATATCATTATATATATCTTATCACTGTCTAAATAAAAACATATATGTCCCAAAATGGGAGAAAAATACCTCCTTAAATTTCAGTGGAAATCTATTTTAAAAAGGCTTTATTCCAATTAATTCTGGGGCATTTCCATTGATCCATTCATCACGAAATTTTCAAACGATGTGAGGACAGCTGCTGAATTCAAATGATCTGCAAATTTGTTAGTAACATTTTTATTTTTAATAAAAATTAAGACATAATCAGACATATTCAGAAGGTATAACAATTCCTGAAAGTAATCATTTACTAGCATTTACCACAACATCTGGTCACTGAATTAGAATCAGAATTAGAATCACTTTATTGGCCACTGTGCTTGCACACAGAGGAATCTGTTCTCCGCATTTAACCCAATCCATGGGAAAAATCTGATATCCAAATGAAATGATTTTAATAAACTCATCTTGCAAAACCCATTCCAATCATTTACAGGACACCACACACCTGGAAGCTGGAGTCCAAATAGCTCTAATGGAGATTAATATGTTTGATCTCTAGGGTTAGTAAATCAGACACGCACTTAAAGCGAGGGTGTATGCAGCACTGACCAATGACATTTGACCTGTCATCTAATTATGTGTTTAATGGTCAGTGTTCCAATCGACAGTGCTCCTTTTACTTCTCTCTCAAAAGAAGAAATTAATAAATAAATAAAATAGATGTGGTTGCTTAGTAATCAAACTACACTGTGTAAGCTACACTAGTATTGTGTGTTTTGTCTGTCAGTTGTCCTAGTTCTGAAACTGAACGAACAGACATAACCCTGACTCACAGTTCAGGAGTTCTCAAACTTTTTTAAAAGTTTTTTTCTTTTTTTCAGGACCTCGTTATGGACCATAAACCCAGTACCCACTCCTTCCCACTTTTTTCCAATTTTATTTGACAACCCTTTATATTCTGGCTCCACAGCTACCACTGACCTGCAAGTGTCACATGAAAAAAACCACAAGGCTCTGCTCTATGACACTTCAGATGACTCCTTGAGTCGGTTATGTTTTATAGTTAATGTCTTTGGCAGACACTTTTGTCTAGAGTGATTCACAATTTCATTTCATTCAATCTTAGCAAACTTGCCCAAGGACACTTATTTGTATAAAGCGTTTTAAATGGTAGACGGAAGTCACTACATTTTGACAGATGATTAAGAAAATTACAAGGATTCTGTCTTGATATGATAAAGAAATTATGAATATATATGTTTGGGAAAACTAACAAGGTCAGAACAGTCATATTTGTTTTCAGGTACACTTTTAAACGGTACCAGAAAATGTCTGGTAAATGTCACAGAAACAAAATATTGTTTTTTCTTGGATTCTTCATATAAAAATGGTAATTTGGTGTGTTAGTGTATATTGTGCTGGTACCAGTGGATCAGACACAGCAGTGCTGCTGCAGTTTTTAAAGCCGTCAGTGTCACTGCTGGACTGAGAGTAGTCCACTGACCAAATAATTTGGCTAAACGTGTCCTATGTCCACTGATGAAAGACTGGAGGGCGACAAACACAAACTGCAGCAACAGGTGAGCTATCGTCTCTGATTATATATCTGCAAGGTGCAACAACAAGGTAGGTGTGTCTAACAGAGGACAGTGAGAGGACACTGTATATAAAAGCTCCAGCAGTACTACTGTGTCTGATCCACTCGTACCAGCTCAACACAGAGTAACAAACCACCTCCACATCAGTGTTGATGTAGCACTGGGAATGATCCACTAGTCTGCTCTGTGGCGGTCCTGTGGGGGGTCATGACCATTGAAGAACAGCTCGAATGCGGCCTAACAGAATATGCAGAGCAAGAGAGCAAGTCAAAATTGCACCTATATGGTCAGTGTCGCTGATAAAAATGCAGTTTTTGTTGAAACAAGGTCATATTTAAGTCTTGGCTGACAGATGTATTGCTGAGCATAAAGGATAAGCAAAACTTATGAGAACAAAGGATTCTTGAAAAGTGAAACAGAGGTCAGTCTCTGACAGAGAAAGCAATTTGTACCTATTTAGATGACCCTGAGACTGTGAAAATGTACAATGCTGCAAGGCAATCTTGAAATATAATAGAGGGCATTAAAAAAAAAACAGAGTAACATTGGAGTAACCATTCATTCATTCATTCATTCATTATCTGTAACCCTTATCCAGAGCTTACCTGGAATCATTGGGCGCAAGGCAGGAATACACCCTGGAGGGGGCGCCAGTCCTTCACAGGGCAACACACGCACTCACACCTACGGACACATTTGAGTCACCAACCCACCTCCTAACATGTGTTTTTGGACCGTGGGAGAAAACCGAAGCACCTGGAGGAAACCCATGCAGACACAGGGAGAACACACCACACAGACAGTCACCCGGCGGAAACCCACGCGGACACAGGGAGAACACACCAAAGTCCTGACAGAGGGTCACCCGAAGCAGGAATTGAACCCACAATCACCAGGTCCCTGGAGCTGTGTGACTGCGACACCTACCTGCTGCACCACCGTGCCGCCCTAGGAGTAAACAATTAATAGAAAATTGTTTCACATGTTTAGACTTGATCTTGTGATGACAGGACATCTTAAACATTTGGTGCTGGATTGCTGCTAACAAAGATCAACACTCTGTAAAAACCCACTCCCAAATTCCTCTAGTCTCTTATATCTGAGAATACAAGCAATGTTAACTAATGTGACATGATTGTACTAACAGCAAGTTTATCATCTGTTGGACAAAGCTGGTGTGTGTAACATCTCCTAATTTCAGCTCCATTTTACAAGACAATGGATTATTCCGAAATTTAACAGCCTTAGTTTCCATCCCAATTAGTCTGAAAACTTCTTATATTTGTCCAACAACCCTGATTTATTTAAAACCTGTATCTTATGTCCATACAAACACTATATTTACAGCAGGGAGTGTCGCAGTCACACAGCTCCAGGGACGTGGAGATTGTGGAATCGAGTCCTGCCCTTCTGTGTCTGTGAGGACACAGGTAGGTGGATTGATGACTCAAAAAGTGTCCATAGGTGTGAGTATGTGAGTGAATAAGTGTGTGTGTATGTGTCGCCCTGTGAAGGACTGGCGCCCCCTCCAGGGTGTGTTCCTGCCTTGTGCCCAGTGATTCCGGGTAGGCTCTGGACCCACTGCGACCCGGACCTAGATAAGTGCTTACACACAAAGAATGAAGGATTGAATTTTGAAATCATAAACAAAGTTGATGGTTTTGCTGTGAAAATTATTTGCTTATGAATTATGAAAAATTCCCAAAAATCTGCATCATCTGCATGAGACCTTATCACAAAAAAAATATGATCTAGCAGATGTAAATTGGAAATATTAACCATCTGCTGTCTATACTGTTTGTACATGAGATAAGATCACCCTGTTATTTATTTATTTATTTTTTTTTTTTATTCTATTTTTTTTTATTGTTAAGACTATTTGGCCTTAATAATCCAATAATAATTAGGGGTGGGTAACAAACACAAACACCACCCAAGGGTTAAAGCCACCACTCCAGCCGGCACAGTCACCTTCATTAACTGTGTTTTAAAGCTCTGCCAGGAACCTGAGGTGTAGCTGAACATGAGCCATTTTTCTGTTCCATCAAAAGTCGAGGCTGCCCTTGAACTGACAGTTTTTCTCACAAATAAACCTCAGTCAGGTGAGATGAAAGAAGAAACGTCCTTCAGTCTGTAGCAGAGCAATTCCAAATTGTTAATTAGCCAAAAAAATGCTTATTTTTGAGAGTTAGCTTCTGAGCTTCCCCACAAAAACATTGCATTTTGCAGATATTTAAGCAATGTTTCATTTTTTCAGGTTTCCAGAGAAAAGTGTTCAGGAGATTCCTGGTACACGAAAAAGACTACTCATGCAATATATGTCCAGAGGATTGTAGATACCCCTTAACACTAGAAAGGAAGAGACATTCATTTTGATCATTTTGAAAATCTGAAATATAATAACTTTCACATAGTAAACCCCCCATGTCCATGTGACTTTAATTTCATTGGAGCATATTTTAGTCTAACATTGTTTTGAAATTAATATTACAAATCACAAAAGTGTTCTGAGCACATAAACCTCAAGAGGTTTCTCATCTCCCCAAGTCAGCTGTTTTTATTGCTTTTCCAGCACGTCAGCATTGACAACACGGCTACAATTTACATCCTGTAAAGCATCCTGTACAAACTTTGCCCTGTTGAATTAGCTACAAAAGAGAGCAAATCACTTTGTGTGAATCACATTAAATCAAAGAATGCACAAACAGTGCTCCACTCCACCGTTTAGGCATTATGTATATAAAAAAGCTTTCAACTTGTGTAAACCATATTTAAGTATTATTGGTCTTTATATTTACAAGTAATTTTTAAATGATTTTTGTTGTTATTGTTTTTATTTCACAGTAAATCTCATTTGGATGTAGAACATCATATATCCATATATTGCAATAGCAAATTAACTAGTACTGCACATTAAATATTATCAATAAAAATTTAATACAGTTTATTATTGTCTTTCTGACATTTTATGATCTATTGTAACAAGATAAATTCATTAATTTATTTATTTATACTGTATGATATTATCAATACACTTGCAAATATTAGACAGTCAAAATGACCATGGTGCTCGTTCTAGAAGTTACGGAATCTTGGCCATTCTAGTGTAAGGATATAATCTAATGGCAAAGGCATGAAAAGAAATGGGATATTCTGGAGCAGCTGCACATGAGCTTAGGTAATCAATATGCTTAGAGCCAAGCTTCAGTGGGGTAGAGATGTATAAATCCCCAATGACAGGGCTGTGGAACAATGGAATTGTATTGTGTTCAAGCACTATCCAAAATCCTTGGAATGGAGTTGCAGTGACATTGGTGATACAGACAACATCGGTATCTGACTTCACGGGTTCTCATATCCGACTACCGTCAAATCCTCACAGAAATGTTCCAAAATATAATCCAAATCCTCACCAGATGTGAAGAATGTTTACTATAGCAAACGTGGGATAAACTTCCTATTCAAATGTGATGTATAGAATTTCATTCCAGTACTTTTTATAAAATCCATCAATTTTATTTATGTTTTTTCATGGTTCACTAGGTCACTAGATCAAATGTCAACCATTGTTCTTCATAATCATATACAGTTTTACTGTAATTATTCAACATCACTGAGACAAATTAAAAGGCTTTTTAGAACAAATTTCAATGAGGGGAAAGCAGGATTTTACCAAAGCAGTTGTTTTGCGACAGAAATTGATCTCAGTTTTTCACGTACATATAATAAACCCTATGTAACATGGCAGGTAGGTAGGGGTAAACTCTAAACACTCCAGGTATTTTTCACACTTTCCGCCTGAAATTACACACCCAAATCTTGAGGTAGTGAATAAACTAGAGTCAATTTTATGAAGTAATTTTACTGAAAAGCCTTCAGAATTTTTAAAGATATTGAAATGAATCTTCAGTGGTCAAAATATGTAGAGGACAACCTATGTAAGTGCCGGTATGCTTTGTGTGTGTGTGTGTGTGAATCGCAAGTTTCGTGCCGCCGGTTTTGTTTTGTTTGTTTTTTTGTTTTTTGTTTTTTTTGTGAGGTAGAGATCTCATGTATAGAAAAATGAACTACTTTGGTTTTAGTTCAGCAGTCCTACATTTTAGAGTACTGACTGACATTATCAGTGTCCCGAGAGTCTGTCCATTCGACTGATGTGCAATATGTACACAGTATGTAAACAACTTATAAGAACTGCAGCAGACTGAATGTGCATTAGCACGATCCAACAATCTCCCTGTGATGGTGTATTATTCAGGTTTAGGCCACAAAAAAATTTACTGAATGAATAACTGTAAATTTGCAGCACAGAAGTAAAATATATTACTTGAATATTTATGTATTGTATGAGGCTTAAATACCCACATTTAGGCTAGACTGATATAACTAGCATTTAAATCATTTTGGGTAAAGTTTGGGTAATGTAACATTTGTGTGCAGCTAATGTAAAGTTCATAAATAAAGCACTAATACAATTTACCAATTACACTATGAAATAATAATAATACAAATTAATATTGCTATTATAAATAAATAAGTTAAAAATCCCTATAGATGTATAGGCTACAGAAACCAAAAACAGGGATGCATCAAAATGCACTGAGAAATTCAGTCAGTTGAAATGTACTCAATTATTGCTACTTAAAAGAATCCCACAACTATAAAAACCCTACAGATCCCTTAGTGCAATCACTCACACTGTTATCAAAAAGCATCAGAAAGGATGTGTACACTTTTTGAAAGAATCCCTCCTTCGTCCGTGATGCAGGATTAGAATTACTGGGAGCATATTTCACAGAAGTGTTTTAGAGCACCTACAGAGGTCTTTCAGTGCCTACTGCGGGCCTGGCAGACAGCAGGGTCCTTGGACAGCTTCAAAGGGTGAATGACATCAAGCTGTTGTGAGACAGTGCAGATGGTTCAAGACAGCGCCAAGACCCAGAAACCTCGCACAGATAGAAACGTACTGCCCTTTGATTAACGCTTTCTATTTAGTTAAGAAGTCAGAGTCATGACATGATGATTGAGAACAGATTTGTGGTCGTGACACACTGCGGTAGATAGGTGGTGGTGGGGGAGGGGGGTGTTGGTTAATGGAAGTGCTGGCCTTTATAACAAATATAAAACATATATTTGATTTTGATCATTAACCAAAAACTGATCAGATAAACAATCCTAAAGAATACTTGAAATGTAATGAAAGACAAATGGCAAACCTCTCTGTCTGATCTTTCTCCGTCTGATCAAAAGGATACAATCAGGTTTATAATAAGCTGCAGAGGACAGGAAAGACTTTAAAGAGGCTGAAGACATTTTAATAAACAATAAAACTATTCTCAGTGAGTCTAAACATCTTTAACGTATGATCATTAAGGTTTCTTTAAACCTTGAAACTGGTTAAACAGAGATAGACAGACAGAAAGGCTGAAATAACTCAAGATTCTCTGAGCCAGTCTTTCAGACGGCAGAGTGATTGACAGTTCTGCTACGGAAAAGGAAACAAGCTCATGGCAGTTTTCTGGGCTTAAAGTGCATAATTAATCACATAGTCTGAATCACAAAGTTAACTGTCCACTAGGAATGTCTAAATTAACTGTGGAGCAGAGAATTATCAGGTTATGCGTGCACTGTTTTGGCCAATTATCCAAACAGCTTTAGACCTAGCTGAAGTTTTCAATAATACTGTGACTAGTGGGATATGACAGACAACAAACCATTTAGGACACATGCGAAGATAGTTTTTGCTACTTATGGTTATGTTGACTGCAAGCCAATACTTAACCTTTTATCTTTATTTTGCAGTGCAAATCAGAATATTAAAATACTGCATCTCTGAACACACAATTTGCATTGCTGGAGCGCTTCATTTGGGAATCAAATTTTATAAAAAGTTTAGGCTCTTAACATACATAAATAAAATAGCCCTGGCCTTAACCTCTATCATTCAGCTCTAACATGAATGAACATTTGATGAATTATTCAAAGTGTTCACAATTTCTACTAATAATGATACAGCTAAATATAATAACCTGACATTTCAAGACATACACAATAGGCATCAATACATTTTGGTTCTCCTTGGGATAAGAGCTGGAACAGAGTGGGGGAAAAAGTAGAAGAAGTAGTGCTATGATTTAAAAAATCCTTTAAAAACTTCATTCAGTGACTTTTATTTAGCATTACAAACACTGCTGCAGTAAATCCAGTTGTAACAAAAGTAATCAAGCTCTATTTACTATAAAATATTGATGTGTTCAATGTTCTTTCAGTACTGATATGTTTAATACATTCTTAATCATACTGTAAAAATAGTTTACCACATTAATTGTAAATATAATCATATTCCCCATCCATATTCTTCAGTCACTGAACTTATTTATTCCTAGTTGCCAAAAGACATAAGACAATGTAGGACATCTATGAGTAGTTATTTCAGCTTTAGAACCTTTCCATTTCCAGTCTAAACCCAAAAAGTCTAAACCCCAAAAATCATTTCCAGTCTAAACCCAAAAAGTCTAAACCCCAAAAATCATTTAGAATATTAGGCAGAAGAGAAACTATGGTGGTAAGGCAACAGTTGACTTTCCATACCTATCTTACAAGCTGATCTCTATGGAGTAATAATGGTTGTAGGACCAGCTGCATGCTGCAGAATCACTCCTCTAACTGTACAGACAGCACTGCAGAGAGCATCACAAGCTTCAAACAGGTGAGTACGTGCCATCCTACCTGGCGGAAAACTCGGCGCACGAAAATCCACGGCACAAAACCCCCGGAAAGAATGCCTTGCCAGCCTTCTGCCACAGAGCGACTAATTGGGAGAGATGTGCGGGCTTTGGTGTATTAGCAACCTTCGCTTCTCTTCACACCCAGGCGACTAATCTGACCATTCTGTTTCTGATGTTGTTTGTTGCCTTGGTTACCGAGCCCTACATAAGCACAGCAGTACAGTACAGTGTGTTTCCTTTAGAATAAAGCCAGAATCTTCATGGTGGAGGGGGACTGGAGGACTGGGGAGGGGGGGAAGGGGCTGTGCATGTTGTGCATCAACGCAGCATTGCACAGCCCAAAAAGAATCATCTAAAATTAGGACCATGCTCACCTATCTCTGTGGGTTCTTTGGTTCTTTGGAATCTGCCCAAAACTCTATGCTTTTGTATCAGTCTCTTCAACCAATGGGAGAATGCTCTCTATCTATGAATGGATCAGGAATTGGACTATTTATAGGAGTATATGGCGTATTAGTTCTTTTCATTTTTCTTTTTTTCCACTCAGACCGCAGAGATAGTGAAGTCACTTCGATCCATCTGTTATTCGTTCGCCTGCCGCTTTGTCCGATGTCATTACACACGGCCTGTCATCTGCCTTTCAGCCAATTTGTACACTTTAGCCAATCTCCAGAAACACAAAACCTTCAGCTCAGCATCCCTCCATCCATCTCCAATGTGCTCGCTGTTGACTCATAAAAGCCAGCCGCTACAGCGAACACAGAGTTTACAAAAGGGAAGAGGGGAGTGCTGCTCAATTAACTTCACTTCATGACTTTCCTGGGCATGCTTCCACGGAAAAGAAAAAAAAAAGCAGAGGGAGGATCGCTTAACGACAAGCACCCGCCTTGTAATAACACGTTTCCCAGGCAACAAAAGGGGTGGGCAACTCTGTAGTGTCTCCGGATTCCAATAACAGATCAGAAAAGACTGATTTTTTTATTCTCACTGCCCTTTCACAAGAATTAGAACTTAACTTTCACTGCGCAAAAGCTACATCACAATCTTGACTGAACTATATGAGGTTTCAATGGAATTAGAACCCATTCAGTGGTGTTTCTCACTGCAGTGCACCAACCTGCATTAGAGGATACATGCAGAGACTCGTACAGGTGAAAAACACCTCTTGGAACTGGTTTGTAATTCATTCATTGTTTCATTTATTCATTGTCTGTAACTGCTTGTCTAATTTAGGATCGTGATGAGTCTGGAGCCTATCCAGAATCACTGGGCGAAAGGCAGGAAAAGTCCCTGGAGGGGGCACCAGTCCATCACAGGGCAACAAACACTCACATATTCCCTCACACCTATAGATACATTTGAGTAGCCAATTCACCTACCAATGTGTGTTTTAGGCCCATGGGAAGAAAACCATCAAACCATTTTGGATTTGTAATTTTAATAGATTTAATTAGTACTTTTAATGTATGTGGAATAAAAACAACAACAAAAAAGTCCAATCAAAACAATAAGGAATAATTTTACATGTTATTATAATTTTATATGTGCTATATTCATAATTGTGATAAAAACAATGATTAACACTGGACTAATAGTAGCCCTATGAGCAAATTCAAACAGCCCATATCCCATCTCCAATTCAGATTTGCAGATATGAATATTGCAAAAATAAATACTGAGCCGGGCCCTTGTGTGGAGGCCCAGAGAGGCTCTAAATGTTCAGATTCTACCTCCCCTTAGTTCATCAAGTGCGGGAAGTGTTGCAGAAGTGTTGCTACCACTTCAGCCAGTGCGCTGACCATGTTCATTAGTCCGGCTTAGCTAGAATTGCATGAACTGACGCATCACCAGATGGGGATGGAAATGTTGACTCTGTAGCAGCATGAACTGAGAAGGCGGGTGAAATATTCATTAACATCTCCATTTCATATTCCCCTTTATATCCACCATCGGATGGCCAGCCGCTCTGGCTGCAGCACCTCTTTGAAACCAGCTGTATAGCCATCAACCATTTTTAGCATCGACTGGAGATCAGCATTTGTTTTGTATTCACTGGAGCTGTATAGACTGAGCAAATAAAGCACATTGACTGCCATCTTCTCTTAAATGCTGGATTGCACTTTCGAGCCAATTGAGTGCCATTAAGAGGGGAAAAAAAAGCTTCGAACTGATAGCGCAAGTTTTCAGGTGTGAAAATGAACTGTAGAGCACTTCACCAAAACTCAACCTCACTAAAAGAGCCATCAATAAAACGGAATAAAGTCTCAAGCTGATTTGTAGCTTTTTCTTTAGAGTTAGCAGCATTTGGCTTTCAGAGACTCTATGAAATTTAAAGTCAGTTCTGAAAGACCTATGCAAAAAAAGAGTTGACAAACAGAGCAATAGAGCTGACAAAAGAGAATAATCTGCCCATTCAGAGTTTAGTCTTAGTGATATGTTTTCAAGATGTTACTATTGTTGATTTACCAGAAACACCTTGTAATATGACATTTTTGCCAGGTTTTGAAACATTTCCATTAATTTCCAACATCTGGAGAATATTAAATAATAGATTTCATATGACATCTTTCATAAATTTTAATCCAGTTTTTATTTATAACCAAATTAGTGGAAAACCTTTTTTACACAGGCCACTTTGCATATGTTTTATCAAATAAATGTTAAATTTAGCAACTAAACAGAAGCTGTGCATTAAAAATTTAAATGTGCAGAAGTGTACTCTTCGCAGAGGTTGTTAACTTTGTGCATGTTATGATTTGAGCAGGAGGGCCATTACTTTTGCATGCAACTGTACCTTTGAAGAAAAAAAGGGTGAAATTCCAGGTTAATTTTAGGATAATGCTGCAGTGATGTTTTAAAGACAGATGTACGAAAACTGAAGCTTTTTGCATGGTATGGGTCCTGGAAAGAGAAAAACACTCAACAGTCATAACATTAAATCAGTGGTCAAGCAGAGTCACACTTCTTTGATGTGTTGCTGTGTTGGTGTCTGGCAGATTAATTCTGAATAATTTATTCTGATTCTCTGCAATTCTGTTAAAATGTTTGTCAGCCCATCTGTCTGTGAATTGGAGCTCAGACACACTTCAGATGAACAGCAAATTTCATTCAGCCACGGTTTCTTATTATGCAGAACTCGCTTACACAAATGTTCTAAGTGTGTGGGCACTAATCTGATGCTGGACATCTATCACTCTGCAAACTTTAACACTAACCCTAACTGACCACATGCGATCTAATTATTCCCTTTAGAAGACACAGTTTAGCAGAAAGAGGTGTGTGTTGAGTTTGGGTTTAATGCGAGACCCGCTGGATGTTACAGTTAGACAAAATGTTCTGTTGATTTCCTCTGAAAATTACTTTACACCTTCTCTATAGAGAATAAACAACCACTGTTATTTACTGGGCCCCCTCCAGGGTGTATTCCCGCCTTGCGCCAATGATTCCAGGTAGGTTCTGGACCCACCGCGACCCTGAACTGGATAAGCGCTTACAGATAATGAATGAATGAATGTTATTTACTGGGGCGGCACGGTGGCACAGCAGGGAGTGTCGCAGTCACACAGCTCCAGGGACCTGGAGGTTGTGAGTTCGAGTCCCGCTCTGGGCGACTGCCTGTGAGGAGTGTGGTGTGTTCTCCCCGTGTCCGAGTGGGTTTCCTCTGGGTGCTCCGGTTTCCTCCCACAGTCCAAAACACACCTTGGTAGGTGGATTGCTGACTCAAAAGTGTCCGTAGGTGTAAGTGTGTGAGTGAATGTGTGTGTGTTGCCCTGTGAAGGACTGGCGCCCCCTCCAGGGTGTATTCCTGCCTTGCGCCCAATGATTCCAGGTAGGCTCTGGACCCACCGCGACCCTGAACTGGATAAGCACTTACAGATAATGAATGAATGAAAGTTATTTACTGAATTTTACTGAGGGAAAAAGTTGCACATTCTCCTGCACATTTCAGCAGGGACATAGTTTTGAGATTTCTGGACTTTTAATGAAATGGCTATGACCTGCTTTGGTCGAAATACAAGGATCCAACATCACACCAGTATTCTCCCCATGTCTAAACAGCCCAGTTAAGAACGGTCGGTTTTAGCGTCCGTTCCTTTAAATGACATTCACCCTGACACGAGCGCACAGCAGTGAGGAGCAAGGAGCAGAATCTCTTGTTTTAAGTCTTTTTCGCTTGGTTCTCCTTGTCATTTTTGCCTATTGTACAGAGTACTCTTAATTCTCCATAACCTTTTGGTTTGTTTTACACAGTTTAACATCCCACATGAATGCAGGTGGAGTGACAATTCTATAGTGTCTGCAAAACTATTTAATCTCCATTGCCAATGAACTTTAGCAAAACTGACAAACTTTCAGAAATAATTCAATAGCATTGTTAAGAGCAATTAAAAGTTAATAGAAGAGATTGCTGCTTGCACAAACAAGGAAAAGTAAAAAACGACGGCAAATGTCTTGAATGTTCCTACTGCACTACCTGGATGTGGCAGAAAGAGTAACATATCTCCAGATTCCTGAGGAGGCATGTGGTCAAAAACCCTCAAGAGCCTGCAAATGACCTGAAGCATTGAGGTTTCCGTTTGTACAGTCAGGAATATACTAAACTCTGAAGGTCTCCAAGACCAAACTCCAAAATGTGCACCTCTACTGACACAAAGCACAAGAAAATTCAGCTCCAATGTTCTCAGAGCCACATAAATAATCCACAGAATTTGGGGATTCTGTTTTGAGGAGAGATGAAAATAAATTCTGGAACTTTTCAGGCCTATGGATCAGCGGTGTGTCATGAGGAGGAAGAATGAAGCACAGCCTGCCTACAGTGGATCATGGCCATGGCTCGGTGATGCTCTGGTGCTGCTTTGCTTCCTCTGGCACAGGAAACCTGCAGCGTGTGGGGGGGTAAGATGGATTCAATCAAGTATTAGGAAATCATAGGAGAAAACATCTTGCGTCCTGCTTGAGCATCACTGGACCTTCAGCCAGGGCAATGATTCCAAGAAGATCTCAAAATCCACCAAGAACTGCTTTCAAAAGATGTCCTGGAAGATTCTAGAGTGGCCAACACAGTCTCCTGACTTGAACCCCAAAGTAAAGCTTTGGTAAGATTTAAAGAAAGAGGTTGCAGCACACAAACCCAAGAACATTAGTAAACTAGAGGCCATTGTATTGGGGTCAGTATACTCTGTCTATTACGACACTCTCCTCATGGAGCGCTCCTACTGGAGGATATTGCCCATTAGATTATTTAATTGTGCATTCCACCATGTCTCCAGGTTTCCTTGCCACAATGGCATACCTCTGTCGTAATGAAAACGAAAATAACACAGCAGAGCCATGGCCCCAGAGGTCAAGTTATCTGAATCGAGGGAATGTAGTTACCATTTAAACTCAGCTCGGCAAGCTCAGTTGTACCATACTGAAGTTTTTTTGTTAGGGCACAATATTGTAAAAAATTTCTCATATCAATAAGAAAATTAGCTATGCAAATTTCAGTACATGACACCTACATGACGCCATGATGAAATACACATGAAAGTTGACTCTCAGCTTATCACTGGTAAACATGTCCACTACCTGAGGATTGGATTCAGTTCAGCCACCCCTCTGAACAGCTCAGCAACACTGAGATAAATAACTGACTCATTGCACAGACTTAGGAGTATACTCAGGCTTTAGCTGGAACTTCAGTGTTTGTAAAGAAGCTGATATTTCAGTTCTTCTAATGAATTAATATATGATCAGCCAGAGCAGAAGTAAAAAAAAGTAACTACATTCTAACTAGTGTGTCCTCAAAATATAACCTGCTCTGAGTATAATTTTTCTGAATATGTGTATTCAAAAACATTCTGTATATCCAAAATTATATCATTGCTGACTGAACAAACACTGTATCTCCAAAAAATGCCTTACCTGATAATAGAAGGCAATGCAAAAGGGTCTTTTTGGGTTTTTCCTACTTATCATGAACTTTCCATGAAATATTTGTAATATAAAATAACAGCCGGTGTTTTTAAGTTAAAAACAATAAAGTATATCAGTTTGAAAACATGTATAATCTCCTATGCACTTGTTGAGCCCAAACACAACAGCATACACTGATTATTTTACATGGCAGAGAAAGACTCTGGTGCATCTGGTGTTTATATATTGTAAAATATCTCATTTAAAACTGGAGATAAACAGACAAGAGTATCCAGTCCCAAATGTATGATGCTATTAGACTCTGTTTGCAGGAAGGTGGCTTACTGCATGTCACCGACATTAATTGGCACCCGTGGGAATAGTGTGGCAGTAACGGCATTGTACTCAGCACTGAGATTTGACTTTAATCCTCGGAGGATTTGCTGGCGATTATGATTTCATGTCAGGGTTTGAGTGCAGGCGTGTAAAGGCTAGGGACAGACTGAATCTTCCACATAGGCGACAGCTATAATTAAAACAGAGCTTTCCTTTATTTAAACACAGATTTAAATAGGCCATGGACAGACTGGTGACCAAAAAAGACATTCTCTTGATTATGTATCTGTGCTTTCTAATGTATCATAATGACAACTCATGAGATCAGAGACCGGGTTATCAGTAATGTTTGGCTCCTTGGACTTAGAAGGATGGTATCTTAATAAAAAATAAAATAAATAAATAAATAAATAAAATTATTTTCATTCTGTTGATAATGTAAGGTCCAAAATGGGAATCCCAGGTCTAAGCTGGATTTTGCAATAAAAGAAATGAAGGTGATTTTCAAAACTGCTGTTGTCACACCTTATGACAGAGGCATTCAATCTGTCTGTCACACCCCACTAGGGTTGAGTGTGAGGTTGCAAAGTTAATATTCATTATATTCATTATATTTTCTGTTCATATAACAACAAAAAAATGAGATGCTATTGTCTTCATGTGCTGCTTTATAGTTTATTTTATTTGCCTGTTAATAATACACAATATAAATCAAGGAATGATTTGACCTGTTTTTTATGCCGTAGTTTACATAGTGACAAGTTTGAAGGGGTCCCCAAAAAGTTGGCAATGAGGGCCTCTGGAGGAAAAATGTATGAATCTTTGCACAAAACTCAAAACAAAAGTCCAAAGCCCATTAGTTTGTCTGAATATCACATGATCCTCTGAAGTGAGAGCATTTTGGGTGCAAAATATGAAGTACACTACGAGCGGGATAGCACTGTGGCGCATGGCAAAACCTTGGCAAAATTCCTCCCTAACAAGCTTGGTCCAGTGTGGGAGGGAAGTTAGCAGCATGGCGCATGTTTCGTTTGGAACATGTTTCATCTTTAACTGTTCCCGCAAGGGGTCAACACAGCAGATCACCCACCAACCCGGACAGTGACCCTCACACACAGCTTGGCACAGTTTCTACGCAGGGTGCCCTTACTGACGCAACCCTCCCTTTTCACCAGGACTAGGGCTTGGGACTGGCACAAGGAGCGCACAAGCTCCACTGCTTTGGACGGGCAGGGGAGAAACCCCCACGTCCACACAGCCAGTGAAACAAGGCAAGACCCATGGTGCCAGAGCTGCCTTGCTTACTTATAAAATCTATCTAGTGATATTCATATTTATATTTTTCAGCATCCTCTTAAGTGTCATTTGAGGGAAAACATATTTGGCTTGGTACTGTTTTGTTAAACTTAGGAATTCCAAATATGGGAATGAAGATGAGGGCCTTAAACCAGTAGCAATACATTCTGTACTGTGAGTATCTTGAGTCATCACAGGGGGCATGTTGTCTCATTTTCTGTGAAGAAAACTAGACCTTCTTTCTTCACTGCAGACCTCAGTTGTAAAACTAGAATAATGTTGTTTGCCAAGAGTGCTAAAAAAAGGCATAACAACAGGCATGACAACAGTAACTCTCCTCTGACACGCCTCTTTCAGTTATTTGAGTCACTGGAACAAAAATGGCTTTCTGAGAAAAGACAAATAGATGGGTGCCCAGAAAACAGGCATGGCCAGCAGGAAAACAAAAATCATTTTCACACGGCTGCCATTGGGAAATCATCCAGAAAATGCATTGTTAAAACCACTTAACGTATAATGAGCACAGATATCACACTTTAAAGCACGTAAAGAAAGTATTAAGATCTGCAAGATTGAGGTCTGTTGTCTTATGGTTTGGAATGTGGTTGCGAATCATAAACAGTGTCTCAGGATCTTATGAGGAAAAGCTGACAATGTCGGATTATGAGGACTAAAGTTACTCCATTAAACTGATACATCAAGTAGCAGAGTCATGTTTCCATTACTGTTGTTTATTCTCCTTTAAAACAGCAGACTAAACCTGGCAGTGATTTTTGTTCATACTGAATATGCACAGCATGAAGAAAAGGGTGACCTAAAAACTAAAAAGATTTTCAGATGGCACTGATCCGAAACCCAGGATCAGAATCTGGCAGATAACAGCAGAAAATGCCATTCCTGTTTTCAGACTGAAAAAAACAAACCAATCAGATCGCACTCTGGAACAAATCCTGTCTGAAATAGCACTGAACGATTTGCAGAGTAAAACAAGGCACAACAAAACAAAGGAGGTCATAACAGTATTAGTATAAACACTGATCCATCACAAGATAACTACTGACCGGTGACGTAAATAACATTGAGGATCTCGTGACAATGGCTTGAAGTTAATCTTAAAGGCAAGTAAAAAAAAAGGCAAGCATAAGGATCCGAGCCACTCTGACAAGGGCTGAACTGTGATGGTCATATTGGTCCAAAGAAGCACAGCCGGTGAACTGGTGACATGATCATGGGTACCCAAGGTTTGTTGTTGCACATGGAGAGCAAAGACTAGCCCATCTGCTCTGATCTCACAGATGAACTAATGTACCACAAACTGCGGAAGAAATTAATGCTGATTTGGACTGAGAGGTGTCAGAACGCACAGTGCTGTGCAGCTTGCTGCCTATCAGGCTGTGTGCCCATGCTGACCCTTTGCTTCACATGCATCAATGAGCCTTGGATACCCACAACCCTCTTGCTGGTTCATCAGTTGTCCTCCATGGACCGCTTGTGAGCCCCCTTCCCCTGCCCTTATGATGCCTCCTTCCACAGCATCCTGACTGACCATTCAAGGGACTGTTTTAGCCCTAACGTACTTTATGCCTGTTTATTCATCTCCTACAGCATTACTGAGTAGGGTTGGGTGGTATAACAATAATACCATACCGCTGTATTTAAAAATGTGTACGGTATCTCAAAATGATGGTAGTATTTATATGTTGTAATAAAGTATGTATGTGGTGTGTTAACTTTCTGTTCTGTGTCTTTAAGAACGCAGCTAAAATGTTCATGTGCATTTAAGAGAGCCACAGGGAGGGGGCGCTGTGGGAGCTCAATGACTGCTGATGTGATGGTCTGAAAACAGGTGGAGAAAAGCACACGCTCGCTAGCCCACTGCAGTTGTACGTTTAGTGCTGAGTTTGGGTTAAAAGAGAGAGGAAGATGGCTGTAAACAGACAAAATTCTCAGAAAACCCTTTACTCGACTTTGTGCTCACAGGTATATGGCTTTATCCTCTAGATATGCGTGTTTGGAGCCTCAGTTCACTGAAAAATGTGCTGTGGTGTGCATGTAAACCACCAAGTGCCTGTTAGCGCCAGCTGTGCTTCTTCTAAACAGTGTACAACCGTCTTATTTTGCTTATTTCCAAACTGTTCTGTTCTATTCCTCCAGCCCCAGTTGCTAAAATCTGCTCACTCAGACACGGGGTTTTTATCGTCAACACGTGCGTCGATGTGCACTGTCGGGCTAAATTCACTTTACTTTTTGCTCACAGATATAAGCAGCGCCACCTGACAGAGCACCCCCCCCCCCCTCATGGTAATACCTTATACCGCGATAATTTTTTGAGACCATCCCTACCCTGTAACATCTTCAAAACATACGTTTTAATTTCACATTACACATAACTCTTTATCATTATCAGTTCTTTTTACAGCTGTTGTATTATTTGTTGTGTTTTCTGGTGTCAATGAGTAGAGAATGGGTTCCCCTTTAAGTCTTATGCCTTTTTCACAAATGAATTCCATAGAATTTCCAGAGAGACTCTGTAATATCAGGTCTGGAGAAGTCACAGAGCTGTCCTTTCACACATGTAACCCACAGCAGGAGGTTTTCTGTGTCGTGCACACCCTGTCTGCAGGAAATGAAATGCATGCTTTAGGCATGGAGCATCGCCTGTGAAGGAGAAACTCAGCCGACTTGAATTTTATCTGAAATCTAGGTGCTAAGAGGATAAAGTCAGAGTAATGTCCAGGAAAAATGTTGCTGGTGTTTGCCTTCACACAAGTTCTTCAAGTTTTTCCTGGTAAATTCAGTAACATATCTGTATTATGTGCACTATGCGGCTGAGGGAGTTTATCAACGCCATTGTTGCCCTTGGCTTGTTTCAAAAGAGGCTTGAATCAGGATCATTGTAAAGGTGCTTTTATTTTAAGATATACAACATTATTATTACTGCATTAATTGCTTCAAAATACCTGCTGTGTTGGAGATCCTCCAAAACATTATGGCCATCACAACTGGGCTGTTGCCAAAGTTACTCAGTTCCTTACGCTTGCCCATCTCTTCTGCTGTAACTGTTCACATGCTACATACTATATCCCACCCATCAACACGTGCCAGTGTAACCAAATAATCAGTCATACACCTTAGCAGTAATTTAGATTTTTTGGCTGATTGGTTTATTTACCTTATATTTTATAGTACAATTGTTTATTACTATTTAAAAAAGGGACTTCTTCATAAAGGAATTCTTAATGGAGTTATACTTGGAGTATTTGTTTATCTCACCCTACAGTTGCAGAGTGTCTTTTACACTTTTACAGCACTGTCATGAACTTCACACACCCATGGAGAATGTGCGCAATCGAAAAAAACTTTTCTGATGACATGATATAGCCTATATATTTCTCATTATACACATTGGAACATATTATTACAAGACTGAAAAGTTGTGAGGTTTTTTTGCTGTGCGAATGACAAAGACTAACCAAACTGGTTGGTAAGAGATTTGTTTGCAAAAACAACATCTTGAAAAAGTCTGTAAGACAAGGATAACATTACAGTTTACAAAGCAATCATTCCTAAATAATACTAGCAGGAATGTACAATCTGCTGTCCAATATCTGTTGTTTGCTTAGCCCACCTCAAGATGTCTGGCTAGTTATTCAAGCTCTGTGGAAATAAGCTGACTTGCTACTCCCTATGTTATTCACTATACAGTGCACTATTATGAGGAAATTAATTTAGAATGGTAGTGAATGATTTCGGGCATTACATCATTTGGGTTTTTAGCAAAAATAACAGTGGATTATGGGTATCCACTATCCACAGTGCTGTGCAGTTAGGTCAAGGGCAGGTGAGGCACTGGACAGACAGGGCCAGGCTTACACACATATGAACCCCAAAGATATTAAATTATTAAATACTCAATAACTTGGTTTGATTAGGCAGTGGTATTTTTCCAATGAATATCACATTCTTAATGCCCTCACAGCCTGTTTGCAATGCATTTTATTCCCTGGTTGTCTGTGTTTTTGAGTGTGGTCTGTGTAGGATCTAAGCCTGATTTTCCTTATCACAATTTGGAAAGTTGTGAGATGGACCAAGAAGAACTTGTTAAATTTTCAAACGGCACTGACTCGCACAGGTGCCTGTGATGGCCCTTGTTGCCAATAAATTTCAGTTTGTTCACTTCACAACACAAAAGAAAATATATATTGCATGGGCTTACATTTATTTATAAATGAAAACCCTATGCCTCTCTTTCTGCAGAAAGATGTATGATATTTTGTTATCAAGGCACAGGTAATAGCTGCCTCTTGTGGTACTTTTTTTCATTGTCGTTTAATCAATAGCCTAAATATCATTTGCACATTTGAAATAAATTACCCAGACTAAGCAAAATGATGGCACAAAAACAATAGCTGTCCAAACAGCGTATTGCTCATAATCACACAAATACAAGTTGAACATTTATTCCCCGCACACAATTTTAACGGGATTGCACACTCCGAGGTGAGGCACTTCACAGTGTCTTCCCAGGAATAACAGCCAACCTCTACAAAATCACTGATTTTGACAAAAAAAAAAAAAAAAAAAAAAAAAAAAAAAAAGATCAGAACAATAGAGAAATTACATTTATAACAGAGAATAAAGCATTGTTTTAAAAATTATACTTTCACATTTATTTACATTTATTTTTATTTGAGTAATGCAAGTGAGGACTGCACGTCACATGGGTTATACACTACCTTTTGCAATGCACTTTGGGATTGTTTGAGTGCACTACCCAACTCCAAAACGGCGGAACCCCAAAGTATTGCACTATATATTGAAAAGGTCACAATTTTTAAGTTTATGAACACTAACTCATACAAAGCCTACTAGTCAGAAGTACTGATGCTTAGTTTAATTTTTGACAGTGCACACTATAAATTACAATTATAATTTATTTATTATTATTATTTATTTTATTATTATTATTATTTAATTATTATCATTGTTTTAAATCTGGTCTTATTTGTGAATGGTGTCCCTTGTATTGTGTGTGCTGCTATGTGTCTTAAAGGTTGTGTAGTTGTAAGCTACTTGATACCCTTTAAATTGCCCCTTGGGGATAAATAAAGTATTCTGAATCTGAAAGGAAAACACCAAGCTAATGCAATAAAATCCTTACTAGTCCTTGCTTGGTCATTCTCTCTGACTGAATCTTAAATTTCTTCCTACACTCTATGTAGTGCACAGTGTAAGTCATAAAATAACTTATCCTCATCTGTATTGTATGTCATATTTTTAAAAATGTATTTTAAGTTATAACCTTCACACCACATGTTCAATGTCTGGGTGTAGTAGTCTTAGTTTTATCATCTGTTCAGTGCACTGTGGAGGAAGTAAGGCACTACTTTTTCTCTTCCTCACGTCCTCAGTATTTGTAGGTATTTGTGAATTGTGCAGTAAAGCTTTACACAGTTATCAGTTTGCTGCCCTGCTCCAAAGGTTATGGTGCAGTTTCTGCAGTGCTGATCCCAAAGTAACAACATCAAAGGCTGTATTCTGTATATTACAGGCCACTGGAGCATCACTAAGATTTTGAAGCTCTAATTTAGAAGTAAAAATGAAACTAAGTGTGGCTTTACGATTAGGCAAAGGACCAGGCCCAAAATAATTCCTCCTACACGTTCCACACCCTCTCAGTCCTACTTTCTCGCTTCAGTTTTTTGTGACAAAACATTTATGCGTCCCCCTGCCACTCTGTCACCTGCCTCTTATCAACGACTGCTTTCTCCTGCTGAGTGACAAGGAGCGTCTGCCTTTTGTGCCCACAGAAAAGACACCCAGAATTCCTGCCCAACCTTCTCAGAGTTCACCTCCACTACATCAAACTCAGTTTTGGGTGTGCTTGGTGTAAACAAAAATAGATTTTGAATGCACAGGTTTAAAGCAGCTGGGCAGAATAGTGGATAAAACAGCAGCCTTTTACACTACAGCAAAGAAAGCAAGAAAATCTTAACACCACATATATTTTTCCTCTGAAACATTACTCTACTATTTCCACAGTTTCTAAATTTCACAAAAGTGAGGAGCTAAAGGCAAACCACAGCACAAACTCCCGACTTAATTTGTTTTTCCCTTCCAAAAACCCTGTAGCTCCTTCTTCGTTTTTGACAGACATTCGACTAGAGGAACATGAGGCTGACGTTTTTGTTTATCACCTTCGGTGGTGGATCTTTGAGCGAGTGCTGGATGGGGGTGGAGGTAGGACAGGTGTAATATTATATAAGGGAATGACGGGCACTGCTGAGAGCTCTAGAGAACAGGATGGAGTTTCTGAATAGCTGTAGTGTGGGTGGGTGGTGTACTAGTCTGTAGGCTGCGTTCACACACGCTGTCCAGTGTTTTTTCTAATATCTGTGTGTTCTAAGGGATCCATCATGATCTGAACAAGTCTGACCTTCCATATCAAATCAACTGAATTATATCATGTGAACAACATCATGAAGAATCAAAATGAGAGGGCAGTGAACTTTGTTGTATGAGCAGCATGTCACTAATATCAAACTATCTCTCTGATATTAAAGTTTTAACCACTGAATAATTTATAAATCATGAAGTAAGAGAACATCGACAGTGCAGTGATCCTGCGAGTGCGCATGAATTGTGAAGGATCAAAAATGAGTAGTTGATGCATGGGGAGGGGGGTGGTGTATTAAGTTTATTATACTATGCTGGGGAGCAGTAGCTTATGTCTAGGTTTGTTAAAGGGGTGGGCTATGTATCAGCATTCACAGGAGACAAAAGGAGACAATTTTTGTTATATCTAACAAAAATGTTAGATATAATCTGATTTAGAATCTTTTACATTTTAACTTTTTATTTATCCTTTTTAGATTTACCCTTTGTTTTGGATAGTTTAGTTTAATTCTGTGAAGATTGAGTTCATATAGATACGGTTTGTAGATTTAAGCTCGGCTTAACAGAACTGAAAATCTTTTTCATGTTATTTTTGTACAGCATACTTCACTTCTTGGTTAAGTTTTGTGCTTCACCAAAAATAGTAAATGGAAAATAATCAACAAGAATGACACAATAAGTATTTGAAATAAGATAAATAAACCAAAATGAGCCCATAAAAATTGTGCTCAGTCTCTCAGTCCTACCACACTTTCAGAGAGTAACATCAATGGAGGCCCAATATGCTTGGTGGTCTTGTGACTCCTGCAGGATTCAAATAGTTCCAGGAAGTTGCAGAATACGCAAAGTTAGAGTGACAAACTGCACATTTTGATCTATTAGTCTTCAGTAAATGCATCGATTTACAACATTTCCATAGCACATCAAAATGACTCTGTGTACATAAATATGCTTTAAAGGAATAAAAAATATTGCCTCTATTTCAGGATTGGTGTGAAAATCTGATTGTTATTTGACTTGTAGACATATTTTAGTCTATATCTCAGTCACTCGCATGTTCCTGTTGTTGATTGCTTTGGAAAACTTTTAATTATAATTACAGTAAATCTGAAATAACAGTAAATGTTTTATTGTTTGTAATACTTTCAGAGGAAGGTGAATAGATGTTCATAAACCAGTTAAGATTTGTCTTCTAACACTAAGATCATGGTGGTTTCAGTTAATGTTAATGACTAATGTAAAACCTACGACATCAGATTGGACAGAAGAAGGACCCAAAGGAGATTGGTTTATATGTCATATCAAGCCAGAACATAAATCACATTTGTAACCCACATATTAATATTTTACCATGCACTTATTACCACCATTAATTCATCTGTTAAAAAAAACACTAACACAGAGAAATAATGATTGAATGGTTGAATTCAGTAGAGTGAAGCATTGTTACATTATTAAAAATGACAACAACAAATAAAGTATGTGAACGTTCAAACACTGTATTTCCACATTTCACATAAAGAAAACACCATTAGGAACATGCTTTATTTTTTTTTAAAAAAAGGAACAAAGACAAAACTCAGGGTGTTGAGACTCGATGTGCAGGGGTGTGCTTTCTTACTGTTTAAAAGTCTCAGATACATATTACATAGTTCATTCATCCAGGAGCAAGGGTACGACCCACAACCCCAGGACCCAGGAGCTGTGTGACAGCGGCACTACCTTTGTACCACTGTGCCACCCACGCATTACAATCCTATTTTACATAGTCACAAAAACAATTCTCTTCCTTACTAATGTGTAACCTTAGCTTAACTTGTATTAAAAAAAAAAAACCTTCATTTCACATTCTCCACTCAACTCTACAATCACTCGCCCAGTTATTTACTTGTTAGTATTTAACAAATACTCCGCCCCAGCCATCATCATGCTAGAATAATTTTTCTCTAATTCCCCAACGGAAATAAGTCATGAAATAACCTTAAGAGAAGGTAATTGCAGGCTGTTCGTTGTTAATAATGTGCTGCTTACTTTACTCAAAAAGTACTTAAGTACTTATAGCCTACTCAGTTAACTGTTAACAATCCCCAAATACACTAATTTAGTGTGGAAATCCTCTAACCTGCTTTAACACACGTATTAATTGGATACAGATGTGATGATAATATAAAATCTCATTCTGTTAAAGTCGTGGCCTTGAGGTTAGAGAAGTGAGCTAGAGGCCAGAGGGTTGCCGGCACAATTCACAGCTGAAATGCCCTTGAGCAAGGCACCTAACCCCCAAACTGCTCTCCGGGTGCTGAGGTGGTTGGCAGCCCCCTGCTTCACTGCCCCTAGTGTTTGTGAAGAATTACGAATTGCTCACTAGTTTGTGTGTTCACTGCCATGAATGGGTAAAATGCAGAGAAGCAATTTCCCTAATGAAACACATCTCTCTCTCTCTCGGCTATTTTTTACTTTCATGTTTGTGTTTTGTTCCACACTTTTCACACTTGTTTATTTATTTTTACTAAACTACCAGCAGAGGTGGGAAACAACTCTCTTGTCTGACTTTTCTGCAGACAAGCGAGGCAGTGCTAAGCTCCGAATGCTTAACCTCTAGACTGCTGATGGATTTTGAACATGATCTGAGACAACATGTTCCTACATAAAAACGTATATAGGTGCCAGTCCCATGTAAATAGTTTCTGGAACACAGGCACTCCAAATATGAGAGGTGCTGGAACTTATTCCAGAAGGATCTGGCTGAAATTAAGCACTGGTTACACCAATCATAAAACAAGTAAACAACATCTCAGAGGACACCAGATCACTCACTGGGGATTGCTAGCCTATAAGAGCCCAGGAAATAGAAAAATGACCTCTACAGTACTGTGCCATGGTCAAAACATGATGGACTTCCAGCTCTCACCATCAGATAAACAGAACCTAAAGCTTTCATCTTTTAGAGTCAGAAGAAAAAAAAATCAAGTTTCAGTGTCTAATCTAAAAGCACACACACGTGTTTGTGTCCATCTTTCCAACTGTTGATAACTCAACACTGTGGGTCTGAAAGGTTGTGGCGCTGTCAATAAGCCCTTACTGACAAAAGGATATAATCAAATTAAAAACGCTACTGATGGGTCTATGATAGGGATGGGCAGTATCTACATTTTTCATTTCATCAAATCGTCTGAAAATATTAACATGGTATACAGTATTTCCATGTGAAGTGTGTGTGTGTGTGTGGGGGGGGTAAAAATAAAGGTAAAAATGCACTCCTGAGAGAGCAAAGTTTAGCAACTGGTGCTGGAGGGAAAAAAATATAAAAAACAAGACAGATTAATTAAAATAACAATGTAAGGTACTACACTGTTTTTTTAAGCATAGCAGACATTTGTGGTTTAGCACACCACAGAAGGTGGAATTTCCAGCTAACTCAACTCAAATCACACATATTTAGAGGATAAAGCCTCATACCTGTGAGCACAAAGTGGAGTGAAGAGTCTTCTGAGTATTTAGTCTGTTTTTTAACTTCTTTCCACATGCCCTCATGCTGAGATACTGATAGGATTGGGCGGTATAACAGTAATACCGTATACCACAATATTAAAAATGTGGACGGATGGTGTGGTATGCCAAATTTCTGTTCTGTGTCATTAAGTACACGGCCAAAGAGTTCATTCATGTGCATTTGAGAGCCACAGGGAAGGGTACTCTGGGAGCTCACTGACTGGTGATGTCACACACTGAATACGGGGGGAGAAAGAACACAAGCCCAGTTGTCCACCACAGTGGTGAGTTTAGTGCCGAGTTTGGGTTAAAAAAGAAATGAAGCTAAAAACAGACAAAATGCTCGGAAGACCCTTCACTCGACTTTGTGCTCACAGGTATGAGGCTTTATTTTGGCGTCAAAGTGGGTTCTAAAGTTCTGAGAACCAAAAACCAGAATCTATAAATAACAAATGATATTTTGTAATTGAGAAAATCATCATTAATACTGAGATTTATAAAAACAGGTTTGTAAACAGAACATATCTGTATGTAATCGTCTATTTTGAATTTAATATTCTTGAAAAATCTGTTTTCGCTTTCATTCCGCCTATTCTCAGTTGTGCTTCTCAGTCTTGCTGTCGCCTCCAGAAGATTCTCGCTTTTGACTGTGGGAGGATACCTAGACAGTCATTGGCTGCTGAAGTTAAGCCCCACCCACCCATTCTGCGCACCCTAGATTAACCAGTTAGTAGCCTTACTCTAAGCCTCTATGACGAACAGTGCATTATTAAAAGACAATCGTTAAAATAGTTGATATGGCTTACCTGTGTTTGCCGGTTGGCCATTTTTCAATCAGGGTAA
Source organism: Hoplias malabaricus (assembly GCF_029633855.1). Classification (NCBI taxonomy): domain Eukaryota; kingdom Metazoa; phylum Chordata; class Actinopteri; order Characiformes; family Erythrinidae; genus Hoplias; species Hoplias malabaricus. The sequence continues at coordinate 42,466,303 of NC_089802.1, read as the reverse complement.
GATTGGTGTGCTCTCGCTGACGTAGCGGTGTGTACATAATGGGCTGGGTAGGCGTGGTCTAACTTCAGCAGCCAATTACTGTCTAGAAACCCCATCCCCAAAATATAAAGCGAGAAACTTCTGGAGGCGACAGCGAGACTGGGAGAAGGGCAACTGAGAAAAGGCTGAATGAAAGCGAAAACTTATTCTTTAAGGATATTCAACTCAAAATAGACAATTGTATACAGAAATATTCTGTAAATATAAATGTAATGTTTTGGTTACAGATTCTGTGTTTTGGTTCTCAGAACTTATTTTGAAGCCATATTTTATCCTCTAAATATGTGTGATTTGAGCCTCAGTTCACTGGATAATAATCTGCTACGCTGGCCTGTTATGCCTCTAAACAGTGCATAGCCTGTCTTATTTTGTTTATTTTTAAACTTTTCTGTTCTTTTCTTCATGGTACTACTGTATACCATGTTAATATTTCGAGATGATATGACAGTATGAAAAATGTGAATACCACCCAACCCTACATACTATGCACAAATACAATGTTACACGGTATTACTGTTATACTGCATATTGTAACCAACTTCATACTGCAAGAGACTGTATGTGAGTCCATAAAACTACCTTTCATTTTCATTCAAACCCACAACCCGAGGACCCTGGAGATGTGTGACAGCGACACATAACTACACGCAAATGTTTCAAGACATTTCTTATAACAGACCCCAAATTTGTTTGAAGTTTGTTCTCCTCTGCTGCAGTAACAGCTCCTACTCTTCTTTAAAGTCTCCTTACAAGGTGTTTTTCTATGGACAACATACAATATTTGTGCAGTCTGCAAACATTTGACTTCAGATTAAGTGAGTGAAGGGTACATTTTTGGAGGTGAAGAATAGTGAATCTCAAAATATAAGGCTAACTACTATCACTTTGGTGAAATATTTGAATCAAAATCAGTTCTGAAACTTTGTGTCCTATCTGACAATAACATCAGACTTAAAATACTACTGAAAATAAACTGTTTTAAATTGAAGCACTTCACTAAGTTTAGGATATTGAGCTCAAATTGCTCAAACATTTGCGACCCCACAAGAATAACACAACAATCAACATCTTCACAGTGTGGGTGTGTACAGAACTGGATCGTATTCAGTCTGTTTCTTCCACATGATTCCTCATTCAGATTTTTCTATAAACATCAAAATAGCATGATATTTAGCAGATGTTCCTGTCTATAAAATTCCACCCTACTGACCAGTAAATAATAGAGTGAGTGTGATGGAATTTACTTTGAATAAAATCCAGGGTATGGGACTCTTAACTGACATTAGCAATATCATAGAAACAAATTGCCATATGTTATGTCATGTAAATATTTATAATATATGGTGCAAGAGCTTTTAAAAAACAACTATTTTTATAGAACGTTTCTTTCTGATGGGACAATGATTAGTAAGCTTGGAAGCAAATGGCTCTTTTTCAGCTGCGCTATTCAACAGTAGGCACTTATTGGCAATTTAACAAAAACGGTGAATCATCATCCTGTTAATGACTGGAATTAAGTAAATGCCACTAGCTCTCAGCTCTCTGCCACAAACAAACTGTTCAAAGACAAGTACAGGACGTTATGTCACTAGAAATAAAAACACAAACAAATACCAGTCCGTTTGAGTGTGGTAGAGTGAATGTTATGATGTGCAAACAATATCACAATTAGGGATGGGCGCTATCCACATTTTTTTTGCACCGTCCCAAAATATTAATGCGGTATATGGTATCTCCGTGGGTGGGGTGGAGGGTGCACTGTCAGGCTGCATGAGCCTCATATCTGTGAGTGTGGGTCGAGTGAAGGGTTTTCAGTGCTGTACAGTTCAGCTCAGCACAGTCCAACAGTGCACAACGACACATGTGATGACGATAAAAAAACATATCTGAGAGAGCAAATGTCAGTGAAATTTCATTGAATTTCAGTGCTGGAGGAAGTTAAGAAATAACACAGCTGGCCAACTAACAAGGACTTATGATTTACCACACCACAGCAGATGATTTTCCAGCAAACCGAGGCTGAAAACACACACTTTTAGAGGATAAGGCCTCATAGCTGTGAGCACAAAGTCAGCTGACGAGTCTTCTGAGTATTTTGTCGGTTTTCAGCTTCATTCCTCTCTCTTAACCCAGGCTCAAAACTGCGGTTGCTACTGGGCTTGTGTTTTATTTTATTTTTTCTCCCCACACGTTTTCAGGGTGTGACATCACCATGTCCCTCTCCATGTTTCTCCCATTAATGCACATACATTATCTTTTTGGCATATAAATTATTTCTATAATATATATATATACACATTTACTTAGATGTAACTCTATATCTTCTACTCTTCTGGAATCTCTTAAGACTAGATGTGATTTAGACATTAATTAGAGTATTAGTAAGGTTGGGTAATGATGAATGATCAGTTCTGGAAATCATTATAAAAATATGGGATCAAGTGCAATCACTTCAGAAAGTGCAGTTCCAATGTTTCAATCCATGGGGGCTTTATAACCAAGACGTTAGGCCCATGAGCGGTTGCTCCAGAGCTTCCCATTCCTTTGGGAATAGTTTTCGATGGAGGTTTCACAACCTTTGTGTGCACAATTTAACATCTGTGTAAGTGATGTGTGCAATAACCTACGATTGTCTTCTGCTAGAACAAAACGTTGTATCTCAAGAAATGTAACTAACAATAATAATAAAAATAATAATAATAATAATAATAATAATAAGAAGAAGAAGATGGACACAAAGAAATACATTTTGAATTTAAGGCAGAAATAACAAAAATTTATAACTAAAATATTTAGTCCAAGAATTGTTATTGAAACATTTATTTCTAAATTTTAAATTTGTTCCTACATTTTGAAATTGACACTGAATACAAAAATCCATTTTCAGTGAATAAAGAAGCTTAAATATTTAACCAGTTGACTTATGTGCCATGATTTTAACAAACAGTCAAAGCCATGGCGGCACATTCACTTTATAAACCTGTAATATTACAACTACATTCTATAACAGGCAGGTTCAGACAGACAGGATTTCTTGGGTCATAAACCAAAGTAACCAATTCCAAAAAGCTTCAGGTAAGAGGCAGAGAGGTGGGCAAAGTCAGAGATGGGGCTAACTGTATATTCATAGACCACCATGCTGAAGAAGCATTAAGTTACACTTGTAAATAACATATAAATGGGTCTTTCTGATGAACACAGGTGAGATTTGAAGGGTTTGAATATTCTATGAATATAGGACTTCATAAATACACTGCTCAAAAAAATAAAAGGAACACTAAAATAACACATCCTAGATCTCAATGAATAAAATATTCCAGTCAAAAATCTTTATTCATTACATAGTGGAATGCATAGAGAACAAATAACATAAAAATGATCAATGCAAATCAAAATTATTAACCCATGGAGGTCTGAGTTTAGAATTTAAACTCAAAATAAAAGTGGTAAATCAAAATACAGGCTGGTCCAACTTCAGTGGAAATTCCTCAAGACAAGTTCAAAGGACAGTCTGTGGTGCAAAGTGGCGTTGGTGGATGATGTCCCAGATGTGCTCGATTGGGTCCAGGTCTGGGGAAGGGGTCAGTCCATAGCCTCAGTGCCTTCATCATGCAGGAACTGCTGACACACTTCAGCCACATGAGGCCTAGCATTGTCATGCATCAGAAGGAACTCAGGGCCCACTGGACCAGCATATGGTCTCACAATGGATCTGAGGATCTCATCCCGGTACCTAATTGCAGTCAGGGTACCTCTGGCTGGAACATGGAGGGCTGTGCGGCCCTCCAAAGAAATGCCTCCCCACAGTGACCCACTGCCAAACCGGTCGTGCTGGAGGATGTTGCAGGCAGCAGAAGGTTCTCCACGGCATCTCCAGGCTCTGTAACGTCTGTCACATGTGCTCAGCTTGAACCTGCACAGGGCGCCAGTGGTGAATCTGTCAATCTTTGTGTTCTCTGGCAAATGCCAATCGCCCTGCACAGTGTTGGGCTGTACGCACAAGCCCCACTTGTGGACAACGCGCCCTCATACCACCTTCATGGCATCTGTTTCTGACATGGACATCAGTGGCCTGCTGGAGGTCATTTTGCAGGGCTCTGCCACTGCTCCTCTTGTTCCTCCATGCACAAAAGAGTAGGTAGCGGTCCTGCTGCTGAGTTGTTGCCCTCCTACAGCCCCCTCCACGTCTCCTGGTGTTCTGGCCTGTCTCCTGGTCTCTCCTCCATGCTCTGGACACTGTGCTGACAGACACAGCAAACTGATGCGCCATCTTGGATGACCTGCACCACCTGACCAATATCTGTGGGTTCTAGACACCACCTCATGCTTCCTCTAGGGGCGAGAGCACTGACAAAATGCAAAAGTGACCAAAACATCAGCCAGAAAGGATGAGAACAGAGAAATGGTCTGCGGTCACCACCTGCAGCACCACTCCTTTATAGGGAGGTTATCTGACTAATTGCCTCTCGTTTCTACCTGTTGTCTGTTCCATTTGCACAACCGCAGGTGAAATTGATTCACAGTCAGTGTTGAACGGGTTGATTTCACAGAAGTGTCACTGATTTGGAGTCACATTGTGTTGTTTAAGTGTTTCCTTTATTTTTTGGAGCAGTGTATATTTGCATGTCAAGGAAATTGTTTTATTTCTCTAGATAGAGAGGAATATTAAATGTGGTTAGCTATTTCACTGTTTATAAGGATATAAGTGAATGTGGGATTAGAGAACGTGTTGATGTTGGCTGTGAAAACCTGACCTGACTTCACTCGCTCACTGTAATCACCTCAGCGACCTTTGTCTTTCTGAATGTGTAAAACATGCGGATAAACTACTACAGCACTACAGAGAAGCCAAAAAATAAAAATAAAAATCAGTATCACTGGGCAATTGTCTTAGGTCTTAATAGGTTTAAAGTGTAAACTGTAGACCTTTTCAGAATAATGTAATATAATTACTAATGATTAACTCATTAATTCGTTTTGTGGAGCGTGTGGAAGTTGTTGTTGCTGCAGTTTCTCACAGTTAAACAATGAAGTACCGAAAAACACAACAACAGAACGTATTTAACACTAATAAAACACGATGACCAAAATGTCATTTAACACTATACAGAGACATTAACTCGTTCAAATTTGTCCCTTTTGTGCTTCCGTCGATAGGGTAAAGCTTAACGTATATTTATGGAGAAATGTAAACCTATGAAAGTGGAACGAAACAAACGAGAAGCGTTAGGAACTGCTTGAGGTTGAGGATGATGCAGGTAAATGGATACATATCTCAACCAAACCCTCCAATATTACAAATATATAAAACGCATCGCCCCTCGTTTCTAACCGACGGAGAGAGACGCTGACTTCACTTACCGGAGTAGTACTGCGCCTCGGTGTAGAAACACAGCTCTATCCACAGACACGGCGCTTTCTCCTGATTCTCTTTTACTCTGAGACGCTCTTTACGCTTCTCTCTGGAGATATTTCCACTCCTCTCCACTTCACTACAGCACTGAGCCACAGTAACTTCCACTGAGTGAGGGATGTATGTGTTCAAAGAAACAAGCGCATCTCTCTCTCTCTCTCTCTCTCTCTCTCTCTCTCTCTCTGTGTGTGTGTTTCTTCTCACTCTCCTTCCCCTCCCTTCCCTTCTTTCTGTTTATCTCTTTCCTTTTTCTCTTTCTTGATTTGTCTGGTTGTTCTTCAGTATTTTAATGTTTTTCATAAGTTTTCTTTGAAATATTTTTTTCTGTAATTATTTAGTCTTTTGCTTTCTCACTTAGTTTTTCATCTTTTTTTCATATTGCTGCATTTGGACACAATTCTTTGAGCACTGTTTTATAATCCAGTGCCCTGCATGTAGCTCCTTACCATGGATGTGTTTTTTAAAAAAATTTAAACCCAAAGTTTACATCAGAACAACCATAAAACAATGCATCTTTCCCTGCAAACATCTCCCAAAAAACACCCAGTATTTATGCAAACAATGCCCCATGTCACACTGCAAAATGTGTAAAGCAGTTAGTTCCTTGTTGCTTAACAATGCCACTGTGGAATTGTCTTAAAGACTATTAGTGACATATTATGGTTAATAAACCAGCTACAGCGTGTTCTCTCTGAGTCTGCGTGGGTTTCCTCTGTGTTCCTTTTACAATCCAAAGACGCTATTTTGACCAAGCTATCTTGACTGGTTGTGTGAACATTGCTGCAGGTGTGTGTGACTTAGTGAGTAATGGCCTACCCCCCTGTCCAGAGTGTGCTCTGGGTGGGCTCCAAACCCACCGCAGCCATGATCAAAGTTAAGAAGTTACAGAAGATGAATGAATTAACCACTGTAGTTACCAAATTGCGGAAAAGCCTGGAACAAAATCAAACCAGAGCAGTGGGAGAAACCGGTGATGTCTCCAGCAGGACAGATGTGCTAAAGTCACTCAGAGCAAGGGCATAACCCTAAATTACAGTGTTTAATGACAAACGTTGGCTAGACAGGAGTACAACTCCTTGATACTTAGGTGTGCAGTGGTGAAACTATATCCTCTGTCTTGAGGGTACACCATCCAGTACTTTGGGATGTGTTGGAGCAGAGGTTGTGGTCCTGAACTGTGCAACCAAAATCCGAGTCAGATCAAATTCTCACAGACATTTACTAACATCTGTAAAGTCATCCAGAAAGAGTGGCAGCTGTTACTGTAAGGAGGACAAACTCCAAAGAGTGTTTTTTTTTCTTTTTTGCCATTTATTATACAATGTGTTGTTCTGACGCAAACCTAGTGACAGAGGATAACATTTACCACCTCAGAAGATTCACACAGATTTGACAAGGCCTCTTAATAACAAAACACAATATCCAAAATAGCGGCACGGTGGTGCAGCAGGTAGGTGTCACAGTCACACAGCTCCAGGGACCTTGAGGTTGTGTGTTCTCCCTGTGTCTGCCTTGGTTTCCTCCAGGTGACTGTCTGTGAGGAGTGTGGTGTGTTCTCCCTGTGTCTGCGTGGGTTTCCTCCGGGTGACTGTCTGTGAGGAGTGTGGTGTGTTCTCCCTGTGTCTGCGTGGGTTTCCTCCGGGTGACTGTCTGTGAGGAGTGTGGTGTGTTCTCCCTGTGTCTGCGTGGGTTTCCTCCGGGTGACTGTGAGGAGTGTGGGGTGTTCTCCCTGTGTCTGCATGGGATTCCTCCGGGTGCTACAGTTTTCTCCCACAGTCCAAAAACACACATTGGTAGGTGGATTGGCAACTCCAATGTGTCCGTAGGTGTGAGTGTGTGAGTGAATGTGTGTGTGTGTATGTGTGTTGCCCTGTGAAGGACTGGCGCCCCCTCCAGGGTGTATTCATGCTTTGCACAATGATTCCAGGTAGGTTCTGGACCCACCGCGACCCTGAACTGGATAAGGATTACAGACAATGAATGAATGTCCAAAATACTAATGTCTTCAGTTCCCAATCTCCAGCTAAAAGGTGTGGGTCAAATGGGTACAGGACCTAGGGGAGTGTGGGTAAAAAAAACAGTAGCCGGTCCAAAATGACTTCTCCTGCAATTACCCCCCAGGGTACTTATGTAAAGGAACTGGCAATGCTGCTTTTTTAACTCTCAAATTGAGACCCTGTGGGTGTGCTACATGGGCGTAATTGTGGTATATGTGGCATTTATTTGCTCTTCCAATTGTTTCTCAGTGTGGTGACTTCTCTGCTCTGCTGGCAGTCTGCCTGTTAGAGGAGCAGCTCCAAGTGTATAATTTAAACACGTCATACAGAGGAGGTTTTCCACAAAAAAAAAAAAAATCTATATATCTAGTTGCCAGACAGTGGAGTTTCTTCAGTGAAAGCAGGCTAATATTAAAAAAGAACTCTCCTCACACCCCCACACCCACAAAAAAGACTTTTATATAATGAGAGACATGACATTTCTGCAATATCTCCTCAAGCCAGAGGTATTTTGGCCTTGTTTTCTGTTAAATCTCAAGCCTGGGATGAACCTCAGTGAACCCCAAATATATTGGCGTCCTTGATGGGCTTTCTCACTTTGATCTCACATAGAAAACATTCAGTGAGTGTTTTTCATGGAAAGTGTAGTGGACACACATTCCCACTGACAACATCGGGTGATAATGCTGTGGCGCACTCGTACTCCATTTTTCAATTTGTTTGCCACTGTTGTTTGTGGATGTTCTGGTGCAATGTGTTGTACTTCTGTTATACTGGTCGAGTCTCTGCCTGTTTCCTACCTATTATCATATCCATCCATTATTGTTTAAACTTAAATTCCCCAATGTTCAGCCCCCTCTAGTATGAGGCTAAGAGTCAGCTCTGTGTCACTGACCAACAAGTGCTTCTTAGCATTGCAAAGCAGAATTAAGCCATTAAAGAGCCGGTGTGTTGGAAAAACAGCTGCCTGCCTCAGCATCTTTAGTGTAAGTGCACCACAGTATTTTATCTTTTTGAAACACAAACTTGATTTATGACATTAGAGCTAAAACCCCAATTTCAATGAAGTTGGGATGTTGTATAAAACAAATAAAATCAGAACGGTGATTTGCAAATCCCTTTCAATCCATATTCAATTGAATACCCTACAAAGACAAGATATTTAATGTTCAAACGGATAAATTCTATAGGTTTTTTTTTTGCAAATATTCACTCATTTTGAATCTGAGGCCTACAAAATGTTCCACAAAAATTGGGATAGGGGCATGTTTACCACTTAGTTACATCACCTTTCTTTTAACAACACCCAGTAAGCATTTGGGAACTGGGGACACTAATTGTTGAAACTTTGTAGGTGGAATTCTTTCCCATTTTTCCTTGATGTACAACTTCAGTTGCTCAACAGTCCAGGGTCTCCGTTGTCGTAATGCGCCACACATTTTCAATGGGAGACAGGTCTGGACTGCAGGCAGGCCCGTCTTGTACCCGCACTCTTTTACTACGAAGCTACGCTGTTGTAACACATGCAGAATGTGGCTTGGCATTGTCTTGCTGAAATAAGCAGGGACGTCCCTGAAAAAGACGTTGCTTGGATGGCACCATATGTTGCTCCAAAACCTGTATGTACATTTCAGCGTTAATGGTGCCTTCGAAGATGTGCAAGTTACCCATGACATGGGCACTAACACTCCCATACCATCAGAGATGCTGGCTTTTGAACCTTTTCCTTTTAACCTTTTCCTTTTTTCCTTTTCCTTTTAACGTCAGTCCATCTCAGATGAGCTTGGGCCCAGAGAAGCCAGTGGCGTTTCTGGGTGTTGTTGATATATGGCTTTTGCTTTGTGTGGTAGAGTTTTAACTTGCAATTGTAGATGGAGTGATGATCTGTGTTCAGTGAAAATGGTTTTCTTCAGTGTTCCTGAGCCCATGTGGTAATATCCGTTACAGAATGATGTCGGTTTTTAATGCAGTGCCGTCTGAGGGAACGAAGGTCACGGGCATTCAATGTTGGTTGTCAGCCTTTTAGGGGCATGCAAGGTGGTGCAGCAAGTAGCATCACTGTTATGCAGCTCTAAGGTCCTGGGGATGTGGGTTCGAGTCCTGCTCTGGGTGACTGTCTGTGAGGAGTGTGGTGTGTTCTCCCTGTGTCTTCGTGGGTAGGAAACCCAGAGGAACTGGGTGACTGTCTGTGAGGAGTGTGGTGTGTTCTCCCTGTGTCTGCGTGGGTTTCCTCTGAGTGCTCAGGTTTCCTCCCACTGTCCAAAAACACAAGTTGGTAGGTGGATTGGCGACTCAAAAGTGTCCGCAGGTGTGTGTTGCTCTGTAAACGGTTGGTGCGCCCCCCAGGGTGTGTTCCCGCCTTGCTCCCAATGATTCCAGGTAGGCTCTGGACCCACCGCGACCCTGAACTGGATAAGCGGTTACAGGCAACCCCTGAATGTATAATTTGACTTCTTTTAAAGGTTGCACATTTCCAGTGTATGATCAAGCTGACTGACAGCATGTTATTATTTTCTTGAGCCTTTTCTGTCTATCTTTGCCTCAAGTGCAAATGAAGGCACTAGGTTGTAGCTTCTATGAAAAATGAATGGGACTCTTTTGCTGCATATTGCACAAGTGTCATGTTTTAGCAGTTACACTACATTCTCTACATTCTGTATGAGCCATTGAATTTTTCTAGCAGATCTGCTGTAGTTAACAAAATAAAGCCTGTAAAAGGTGACCCAGTATACCACGCTTTTAAGCAGCATGCTGGTGGAGGCTGGTATAAATGTCCATACTGCGTGTAACTGGCATATTTAGCTGAGAGATGCTGGAATGGCATGAATGTATTCTGGGTATTGTGTTCCAGTCAGAGTCAGTGGGCAGGTTCTACTGGGGAAAAGCCAAAATCCTGGTACTAGCCTGAGGGAGGGAATTATATCATCTTAATGGCACACATTTAGTGCACTTATTGCACAACTGAACATAGTGACAGTACACTGGAGAAATTTTCTTGATGGTTTTTGCTGCTAAAATTACACTTTAGCAGTGGCAGACAATAACATTTAGAGCTAGGTTTGTAGTTCAAGCTATAGAGTTCAAAAACACATTTTAAACAACACCTAGCAGAAATTGGAATAATTCTAATTCTTGCTATGAAGTTATTGTAGTAAATTAGCCCTAAGCTAATGGACATTTACATGAACATTTCCTGGCAAGAAAAGAAACAGCTAGCAGAAATTAAAATGATGCTAATTCCTTCTATGGGATTCTTGTATTGTGTTAGCCCTAAGCTAACAGCAATTTTCATTTACATTTTCTGGCAATTCTAGATTAAACACAACCATTTGAAGCTGGCAAATTACTGATATAAACATATGCTGCAGTTTACAGGGTGTCTATGAGTAAAGAAACCTAGATTCTATTATTTCTCATGTAATGCAGTTTACCTAGGGTGAATTTTACCCGGACATGTCCTCTTTTTTAGATTTATGAAATGAATTTTACGACTTAGTTTTAGGGCCACAGCGTTAAAAAAAAAAAACAAGATTCTGAGATTAAAGTCAGAATTCCACCGCGGTGGGTCCAGAGCCCACCTGGAATCACTGGGCGCAAGGCAGGAATACACCAGGGCAACACAGACAGACATTCAAGGACAATTTTGAGTCGCCTAACCCTAGCGAACATGTTTTTGGACTGTGGGAGGAAACCAGAGCACCCGGAGGAAACCCACGCAGACACAGGGAGAACACACCAACTCCTCACAGACAGTCACCCGGAGCGGGAATCGAACCCACAAACTCCAGGCCCCTGGAGCTGTGTGACTGTGACACTACCTGCTGCACCACTGTGCCGCCCTTGCTATGGTATAGATTTCAGGAATAAACACTCTTCTCTTCCACATCAGGACCACGGTGTGATTAGTGTTTAAACCCTGAATCGGTGCACGAACCCATGACATGTAGTTTCACATGATACAATTAATGATCACGAAAATGATGGATCCAGAGCGAATAGAACTCCGGCGCCCACGAGGCTCCATCGCGTTACGGCTCGGACTCGTACAAAAAACTAAAGCCTTATGCATGAATTATTTATTAAACGCATTCACACGACATGACGCAGCCCCTGACTGAGATGCATAAAGGCTTTAGTTTTTTGTCCGAGCCGTAACACGATGGAGCCTCGTGGGCGCCGGAGTTCTACTCTGTTACACTGTGTCTGCTCCATTATACTCAGCGAATTATTCCGAGATTTTTTCTCAGAATTATTCCGAGTTTTTTTCTCGGAATTCTGACTTTAATCTCAGAATCTTATTTTTTTCCACGCTGTGGCCCTAAAACTCCGTCGTAGAATTTCACAAACGTCCAGGATTTTGTTTTTCTAGAGCTTACATAGAATTTCGAGAAGCGTTTCGTTCACAAACTAGTCCCGCCCTCCCCTACTCCGTTTGGTTCGCTTGAGTGAGAAGGGGGCGTGGTGAAGTAGCATAAAATCTTCTGATTGGACGGTCTGACTGTAGGAGCTCCCGTTATTGGTCGAGAATCTTCTCTGTAAACATTTAATTGGTCAGTCTGCACGTCAGTAGTCCTTGCTTACGTCAGGCAAAACTCATGTACCTACCCTCATCTCGAGCAGCTAGGCCGAAATGTAAATGTAAAAGTCCTCGGATGAATTAAAAAAGAAATTTCCATGTTTTGTGTAGGAAATAAAGGTGTAAAGGACCTTAAAGCACACATGGGTTCAGCTAAGCATGCAACGGCAGTGAGGTCACCCCCACCCCGAGACGTGTCCTCTTTTTCACCGTCTTAGATCTGGTCACCCTAATTTACAGTAATATCTAACTGTACATGTCCACTTTCACATCATTTAATTAATGTCAATGTTAAGTTTCTCCTTTTTTTGTGCAGCGAAAAACTGCCTGCAGTGTGGCAGCAGACTCACCGCCATAAATTTTAGCAAAGTTCATCTTTATGCATATGCATATGCCCACTTTGCATTTTGGTATTCACGCATGAGTAGACCACATTTCCTCTGGTTCAGACTGGAGTGCAGTTGTCAGCTGTTTGGATGATGTCAGAGAACACCCACATGGCAAAGAATGAAATTCAATGCAGTGGAATCCAGGAAGAAAAAGTACAGGTGGGCACTTACTTTAAGACTGCCAGGAAGCCTAGAGATGCTTTGTCTTACCAAATGTGTCCCAGACATTGTTGAACAAAATGAGTTTGGTTAAAGGCAATGCCCATGATTTTAATCCAGTATTTCAGAGAATGCTGATCATCAACATTTACTAGGTCTTTTAGTGAAACGTAAAATGTCCAGTATTGGCATGCAGCCCTGGCTGCTGAGAAATTGGCATTTGGACAGTGGAGAGACATTCAAACATCGATGAAAAGCATGAAAAGAGATGATGTTGATGTATTCCTGCTCCTTAGGTGGGTAATATTGACTTATTTTTAACATTATTTGAGGAGAAACCCCACATTTGGCAGACCACTAACTGCATGAAACTAAATGCAAACCAAACAGTGCTCCAAAACAAATATGTTTAATTCAAATAATGAATTAAAAAAACAATTAAAAAACTCAAAATCTAGTCAAACCTCAACCATGTACATGCTACAGCTGGCTTCTTACTCAAATATACAAACATATATTTCCACCTTAAAAGATATGGAGCTTCTGAATAAACATAAACAGTGGAAAGGAGTTTTGGACAGTAGTCCTCCAGAATTTTCTGCTTTGGTTTAAGTGATGATCTATCACTGTAGGCAATGGCGTAGATTTGCTCCTGACATTGGTGGGGACTGGGGCTGTGCAATATTGTACAGTGTGCAATAATATTGCAAAAAATGTTTAAATGATAAATAAAAATCAATCTTGTGATATTCTGACTTGTTTACATAATGACATCATGCAGTTATAATATGATGTATACTCGTTACGTTAATCATTTAGGCACAGAGACATAAACGGTGCAAATTTGCTCTTCTTTCAAAAATTTGCTCAATAAGACGAATGACTTTAGTTGTGTGGAGGTGGTTTGGAAATAAATTATCAGTATTCTAAATATTTTTTATACAGTGTCAGAAACTGTAAGTGACAGTTGTTTACAAAATAAGCAAATGTTTACATATTTGTTGTTTCTTCTGAATGTTTGAAATTGTTAGACATGTACTAAAATAAAATGTAATTAATAAATATAATTTAAATAAGAAATTTAATATATTATTGATTTAATAAAATTAATATTAATACAATTTATGTTTTGTTGAAATAGCATGTTCTTGAAATGAATAAAATTATTTTCAGTGTTTTTTTCATATCGCCAAGAATATAGTTATCGCCAAAATATGGGGACCTATTCATTTTTTTTTTTCTTTTAGAGAGGATTTTTTTTTATTGGTGGGGACAGTTCAATAATTGCTGGATATTGGTGGGGACACGTCAACTCTGTTCATGCTAATTCAACACCCTTGGCTGTAGGCCTTCTGTTCAGTGACTGAAGACATACTTTGTGTAAAAGATCTTATGGCTGTATCCACCGAGATATAATGAAGAAAAAATTCTGATTGGATAATTTCCTATTGAGTTTTTCAAATTTGTTTTAAACTAAAACATGAACTTAAACTACAGACAAGATTTTCTTTATTTCTCAGAAACCATTAGGCTTCCTCTAAAGGCCTGGAAGGACCTGAGGTTTTCCTGCGGCTTTTTATCACTACTATTCATGTCTTGTAAAAGATATTCTCAGCTCAGCTGTTGTAAACAAATGAAGATAAATGATTTTACATTTAATAGAGAGATGATATCAGAGCAGTTTTCAATAAAAGACAACAAAGAAGGAGCAAATCAGGTTTAATATAGTCAGACTATTACTACTGTAGCCCATCACACAACCCTGGATACATGCATATATCATTATATCTCCCTGTTCTCCTTCAGCGCTATCTGACAAAAAAATAAATAAATAAATAAATAAACACGTAATGTAATTTTTTTGCAGAAAGGAAAATGTGTTAAATTTTAGTGTAAAATATTGTAAAAAATGTTTTAAGATCATTTTTACCATTTCTTTTCTACCATTTATTAAGAAAGTTCTACACAAAATGGGGACCATTTTTTTGTTTTCAAATTTTATTAGAAAATGGGGGGGGGGGGGGGATTCAAGGTTTGGTTTTGAAGATAATGATCTACAGGCTGCAGTAGCCTAATACACATCCGGCAGTGACTCAGTGGTTCAAGGCTTCATAGAGGAACAGGACGACTGCCAGTTCAAAACTCCAGGCATGGCACATATTTGACATATGCTTGGCGTTGTGTGATTTTGGAATGATCAATGAGAGCTTTCCACATGACTGGCTTTCCATTAAAATCCTGACAGTCAACAGATCTCAACTTTACACAAATTCACATCACTTAGTCCATCACTGTAAATTCAGTCTTACTCTTCTTCTGTTGTCATGTTATTTATTAACGCTAACTCTACTGAATTTTCTCAATGTAAACCATGGCATAACATATTAGGAAGTTTTTATATATAATATGGGTCCAGAGGTGTGTGTGTGTCTTGAAACTGAGAAATAAAGATGGAGAGGGGTCCACTGGGACAAGGCCCAAACTGTAACCAGCAAAGTTGATATATGTGGTCCAATAAATCAAACATTTAAATGAATGTTGGAAATCATGGATGCCCCATCATACTTGATGGTATGGGAGTGCATTTGTGAAGGCACTGTTAACACTGAAAGATATTTACGGGTTTTGTAGCAACATGCTGTCATCCAGACAATGTGTTCTTTCTGGGAAAGCCTTGTTTATCTCAGTAAGACAAGGCCCATTCAAGTTCTGAATGGATTACAACAACATGGCAATGGAGACCACGAGCTGCAGAGCAGCTGAAATCCTATAACAAGCAAGAATGTGGAAACGTTACTTTCAGAACTATAGCAAATAGTCTCCTCAGTTCCTAGACAGTTACAGAGAGTTGTAAGCGAAGGGGTGATGCAACACAGTGGTAAACAACCCCATCACACCCTTTTTTTAGGAAATGTTGCTGGCATCAAATTTAAAATGGACAAATATTCTAATTTAAAAACATGAATCTTTCTGAGTTTCATCACTTAAATGTTGTTTTTCAGTTAAATATAGGTTTTAAATAATTTTCACATCATTCCTTTATGTTTATATTTATATTTTGCCCAGCATCCCAGTTTTTTTAGGAAATAAGTTTTGTATCTATCAGTTCATCAACCCATCTGTCTGTCTATACATCCATCCATCCATCTTGGGCAAAACACATTAACTTGACCAACTGTTACCCAAATGGCTATTTTTCCAGTGTTCATCTTCAGACCAGATGTCTTATGGAAAGATGAAAATTTATTTTGTTGTCCATTATCCTTCTGCTCATTCATCATTGATTTATATCCAAACTACAAGAAAAACAAGCACGAATTCAAACAATGTATGATCAAATATGAGGACATGATTTGTTGTCTCCACTCTGAGAACATGGCCGTGTGTTGCAGATTGAATGAATTTCTGCCAAACCCTGGTGCTCTGCTTGACGTCCTCGCGCTGATTTGGAGATTTTTTGTTTGGACGTGTTCCTGTGAAGCCAGTGGGAAAGAACAACAGTGTCAGTGGGGCTCAACCACGTCATAATATTAAAGCATCTAAAGAAAAAAGCCCTCTATTATCATGGCCCTGTGATTTAAATAACTGCACAGCAGCTTCTGATTTATTTATTCTGAAAAGAAAATTCATATCATATTCCTTCTCATGGACACAGCTGGGAGTGAGGTCTATGAGACTACAGCATGTTGATGATATAAATACAGGAGCCTACACCAGTTAAATTTGTAGTGGAAAATGCTCCAGCTCCTGTAGTAGTCAATCTGTTTCTTGAAATATTTATTAATATAAACCATACAACAAACTCTGGCATTGAAAATGTCTGTTCCATTTGCCGATCCTGGAACGCAATGCAGAAATGCAGAAGAAAGACAAATTGTTCATTCATTATTGTTTCAGTTTTGTGAAAAACTGAATGTGTTAACATTTTCCATTCTTAAAAATACCAGTAAGTCTTTATTTTCCAGTTTTATCCCTCAGTATCTGGGCTCTGAGGATTTTCAAAATATTGTTCTTATCTGATGTGGCCTACTCATGAATTTCTCACATGTTTGATGGAGTAGGAGGTTTAGGAAAGTGCTTAAATAGCTGTTATTTGTTGAAGTAGGCCAGCAGTCTGGCAGGGGAAGGTTTCATACTGACAGTGTTAATAAAGGGCCATAAAAACTGGATCCCGTAAAGAAATCTCTATAATCTGAAGAATTCAGCACCGAATCCCGAGTCCATGGTCTGCTCCAATTTTTTTTTTTTTTTGCTTTTGCATTAAAGAAGATGAATGAATACAAGCTTTTGAGTTGGATCTCCTTAACCCTTGCCCTTAAACCAGCACTGGCCTCCCTGGTGAGTTTAGCTTCATAAGAGCTAGGTCTACAGGAGCTGTGTACTGTGTCCACAGATGTTCAGTACAGACCAGGGGTAACAAAAATGTCACATTCAGTTATTCTTTACTGTTCTGTAAGAAGCAATAGTAGGATAGGCACGCATCATACATGACACATTCATAACGTCTAATAGTTTGTGATTGTGATTGTGGCTGTACGTATATATTTGTGCTTTGGTTTTATAAAGCTCTGATTATTTCTATTTGTCTCTACATTTTTGATATTTCAGTCTTCTAACACAGTACCCTGCACCATTTTTTTTTACAAGATGTTCTGATATCCCTTGCTAATAATCCAGTTACTTCTGGTATATGTGGCAGAAGACTGTTCTGACTACCCCACTGTACTCTGCTTATATCCATGCTCAAACTCTCCATGTCCAAACAGTGTGAAGTCTTTTAAACAAAGCTCTTTTCAAAGGAGATCATCTCACAGTAACATGGACGCTATGGAAATACATACCCCAGATAGCTTTCAGAAATATTTATAACTGTGTGCCTGTATAATTGATGATGGTGTGTGTGTGTGTGTGTGTGTGTGTGTGTGTGTGTGAGTCAGCTGGTTGCGAGAGTCTGTGGGGGGGTTTGGCCACCTGTGCAGTATAGGAACATCGTGGGTGGACTTTGATGATGGGTACCCAACTTGTTTCACTAGTGACACCATCCTCACAGACGGCCATGTGTGGGTATTCATACGTGTGTATGTGAGAGAGCGTGCGCGCGCGCGCGAGAGAGAGAGAGAGAGAGAGTAAGAGAGAAAAATAATTAGTGTGAGAGAGAGAGCACATGAGAGAGGGATTAGTGTCTGTGTGTGTGTGTGTGTGTGTGTGTGAGAGAGAGAGAGAGAGAGAGAGAGAGAGAGAGAGAGAGAGAGCAAGAGAGAAAAATAATTAGTGTGAGAGAGAGAGCACATGAGAGAGGGATTAGTGTCTGTGTGTGTGTGTGTGTGTGTGTGTGTGTGTGTGTGTGTGTGAGAGAGAGAGAGAGAGAGAGAGAGAGAGAATAACCAACACCCTACTTCCACGTCATAGTCACTGCAGTGATGAGAAGGATACATCACCCCAAATCATACCTGCTCCGTGGGGGTCCTATGGGGAACCTGACCACTGATGAACAGGGTGAAAGGGGGCAAGCAAAGTATGCAGAACAACAGTTGGGCTATGTGACTCTATGATGTTGTGTGTTGTGTTTATAGGCATCGCATCTATACAATACAAGTCAATACAAAATCATAACAGAATGTCAGTTCTGAGAAAAATGCTGCAGTATGTGCAGAAAACATGCGTTACCATAAATTTGAGCCATTAACACGGAATCCATCATTAATGCACTATTAATAATTCAGAGGATTATTCAACACTTTCTTGAATTTAAAATTTTAAACTCAGTGTAAGCAAACAGCATTAGCATCATGCTAGCATCAATGCACTGGACCCAGCAGATCAGAGAAAGAGGTATCACCTAACAGTCTACGACACCTGGGTTGAAAGGGAAATGTCGACCTGCACAGAAAAAAAGTTTTTAATGATCCACAAAGAGTTTTGTTTAACCATTTTCACAAACAGAGATTTTTTGATTGGGAAAATATACATTTGAAACAACCAAATACTTCTGGCTTGCGATACGCTCTGATGCAAGAAGCTACTTCTTGTGGTCATGTGTGTTATATATTTCAGCAATATGCTAACTGCACTGAAAGGTATTAAAAGAACATTCTGAGTAACATAGACTAAGCTTCTATGACTTTTTTAAAATGATACTAGATTGGGTTTGACAGTAGTATAGTAGTAGATAAGTAGTAGTACTAGAAGTAGTATATAACTTGTAAAGTACACTCTCAGAAAAAAAGTTACTGTGTAAATGTACCTTTAAAGGTACAACAGTGTTTAAAAGTTCCTTAAAGGTATATTGCATTATTTTCTCCGGAAAGAGAGATAAATGTTTGTAATCTTTCATTATAGAACTGTGTCATATAAAAAACATAATAAAAGTCCTCCACAGGGAGAACACACCACACAAACAGTCACCCGGAGGAAACCCATGCAGACACAGAGAGAACACACCACACAGACAGTCACCCGGAGGAAACCCATGCAGATACAGGGAGAACACACCACACTCCTCACAGACAGTCACCCGGAGGAAACCCACACAGACACAGGGAGAACACACCACACTCCTCACAGACAGTCACCCGGAGGAAACCCACACAGACACAGGGAGAACACACCACACTCCTCACAGACAGTCACCCGGAGGAAACCCACACAGACACAGGGAGAACACACCACACTCCTCACAGCCAGTCACCCGGAACAGGACTCGAACCCACACCCTTCAGGTCCCTGGAGCTGTGTGACTGCGACACCTACCTGATGCGCCACCGTGCCGCCCTCTACCTACAGTTGCAGAATGTAATTCACTTTTACAGCACTGTCTTGAAATCAAGGGGAAGTGGGGGGTTGTGGGGGTTATTCTCATCCAGAAGTTACATATTGAAATTTCTGTGCACTTTTACAAGTCAATGATGCATTAAAATGGTTTTAAGTCTGTAGGTAAAAATACTACCTAGCGTTGCTGTAATCCATTTCAGGATTGTCTGGGAACACCTGGGAATCCCAAAGGAAGAGTTGGACGAAACTACTAGGGACAGATGGCCTAGGCTTCTTTGCTTGGTCTGTTCCAGCCAGGGCCCTGAAATGGATTAAGTGGAAAAGATGAGGATGATGATGATGATGATGATGTTTACAGGATAATTCCATATAGCTCCATCATAGTTTTGATGTCTTCAATGTAGAAAATAATAAAAATGAAGAAAAACCATTGAATGAGTTGTGTCATACATGCATGTGTATACACGTGTATGTGTGCACAAAGTCTCCATTCATATATACATATATGCACACAATGCATAATGTATTTAATGTATTGCTCCTCAGCATGCTCCCCTGCATGTGTTAAATGTTCTACATGTCGGTGGCTCTATCTTAGTTACCGCTCTATAAAGTTATAAAAGCATGACGGAATATTAGATCACTTCACAAGATCAGCGCTACCTACAAACACTGTTGCTCTATGATGTTTACATATTCCAAAATAATAAAGCTGCCATTCACAGTGCTGAACACATTCACGAGTGGTTTCACAAGTCAAACACCTTCCGTGACTTTCCCAGTCAACATATTAACACCACACACCTTTAGAAGAAGTTCTGTAGCACGGAGAGCAAAATGCCACCTCCTGCATTCCTTAGAAACCTGGAGGCTTTTCTTTGGACAAACTATTCAATATTCTACCAGATAGAAGACATCTACAAACCTGTATGAATCTTCTGTTTTGCACGGAACATGTGGGCTGGAATATCCTGTCCAGCTTTGCCCTTGTCTCTGTTTTGCTTTCTCATGTACCTTCCCATGTGTTCCTACTGCGCATGTTTCATTTTAGGCTGAAGTTATCTGACTGTTGTCAGATATAACTCTGTGAAATAACTCTTTGTCTGTGTGATTTTGTTGTTAATTTGCCCCTTGCTCTTCCTTTGCCCTGGTAATGGGTTGCACCTTGGAGCCTTCAGTAACAGAGCTACCTACTGGTCCCAGTTGTCCCTTGTTCCAAGCCTTTTGCATATGAGCCCTTTGCCTCCGTGCTGTTTTGCCCTTGCATTGTGTTGTTAATGAGGTTCTTGTTGATAGTTTTTGTCTTTGTTTATTATTTCTCATTTACTTCTAGTTGTATGTCTTTGTCATTTGTGCCACAAATATTCTTGCTCCCTCCTGCTTCACATTTGTAAAATATCTTAAATTTAATACATTTATTAGATTATTAGATTATAATCAATATATTTATTAACAGAGCTTTTCAAGTATATTATAAAACTCAAATGATTTCCAGTCATTTATTTTTGTTTCATAAATATCAATATATTTCTAAGAATGGATAATTATGGTGTTAAGAAAAAACTTTTAAGAAATGATCCTTTTTTAAAACAGAAACTATACATGAGGCACCCTTTCCCTATGTCCCCTTAATGTCATTTCTGCAGAAGACATATTCATAATGTCTCATAGTGTTATGCAGTGAACCAAAACAGAACTATAGCAAAGATTACAGGTTTACAAAGATCTTTTGTTAGCTGGGGATCACTGGAAAACTTGGAAGGGAACATTAACTGTGCACTAACAATTCTGTTATGTTGGACAACAGACGTCAGCAGAATTTACAGGGAGGGCCATCCTACTCACCCCAACATAGCTTCCAATCTCCAGGGGACACAGATTAGCAGGGATCAAACTGTAATCCTGATAGGGGCAATACTAGGATATTGTGTAGTCTACTTTCTCAGCACAGGACAGTGGAAACATTTGTGCTGTTATGAGATGAGCAGTCCTCTGCTTTAGCACTGCTGTCCTGGAGAGGTTCTTCAGAAGAGAGAGCCATGTCTCTTTCCAAAATCAATATTCCACACCCCAGGCCACCCACTGGCCTGCCCCAAAACCCCACCAGACACATTTGGAGCAAGCTGCAGGGTGCCAACTCTCTCTCTCTCTCTCTCTCTCTCTCTCTCTCTCTCTCTTTCTATCTCTCTCTCTCTCACACACACACACACACATCATTTAAGGCTTCTCTGTAATTCAATCAGCCGAACTGTCAGTTACTTTAGTGGTGTCGTACAGACGGGGACATCAGCCTGGAGAGAAGACATGTTCCATCAGTGTCACATTAACACTCCTCATCTCCTCACCCTCGCGCTCTAATCACACCAACACAAATATTCAACACCAAATGCTCCAAAAGCAGTGGCCTCCTTCCAAAGACATTTATGCAGAAAAACACCCAGAACCGTGCCAACTATGTTTCTTGCAAATGGATTGCAACTGTACCTATATATTTTATATAATAGACACTCAAGTGTGTAACTGTGAGCTGAAATCTGGAGGTGTTGAACAGGACCTTCTAAAGGAGAGAAGTGGCAAAAGCTATTGAAGAACACACCACTCGAATCTCATCACAACGATTCCAATCCAAAAATACATTGGCTTTAATGATTTGTCCAATACATTTACAGAAGCTTACATTTTCTATGACAAACACAGGCATGTTCACATTTGTTTTATACTCTCGGTCCAGCTCTAGACTGTCTATCATTTATTAATCATTTAGGATTCCTATAAAAGGGGATACATTTAAAGAAATCACATTTTGGGTGATTTCATTATATAATTCCATTATATAAAAATATATATATATGACAAGTTGGTATAGACGATATTGAGGTTCTCATTATGCTCGGAACTGAGCTTCTTAGAACCATAGTGCACCCATTTTTTACTAGTCATGCAAAATTATTCCAAAGCTGTTTATTGGCATTGGGATCAGGGTTTTCCCAAAACTATTTCCACATTTATGTCATTGACTAAAATGTCTTTGTATGCTGTAGTAGAAACTAGTAGTAGAAACATCCCCAGTATTCCTCCTCCACTAAAATTAGCTGTTGACATGATCCAGTAGGGTGGCAGGTAGGTGTTGCAGTCACACAGCTCCAGGGACCTGGAGGTTGTGGGTTCGAGTCCTGCTCCAGGTGACTGTCTGTATGGTGTGTTCTCTCTGTGTCCCCGTGGCTTTTCTCCAGGGGCTTCAGTTTCCTTTCACGGTCCTAAAACACAGGTGGATTGGCGATTCAAAAGTGTCCATATGAGTGAGTGAATGTTACATTTATGGCATTTTAGCAGACACTCTAATCCAGAGTGACTTACAAAGCTCACTGGTATTACAGGTAGGCCAGTGCAGTGTTAGGAGTCTTGCCCAAGGACTCTTATTGGTGTAGCACAGACTGGTTGCCCAGACCAGTGATTGAACCCAGATCTCTCACATGGGAGCCAATGGTGTTACCACTGTACCACACCAACCACCAAAAGTGTGAGTGAATGAATGATCCAGTAGGTAGTGTTGTCCTGGCACCTGCCAAAGCCAGATATCTCCATTAGACCACTATAATGAAGCACTATTCATATGGTGAGAGAACGCATTTCCACTGCTCCAGTATCCAGTAGTTCCAGTAGTTGGGTTTTACACTAACCCAGACAATACTGGGCTTTGTACATAGTGATCTCGCTTATTTGTGGCTGCTACCACTTTGTTGCTGAACTGTTGATGCTGATGCTTCTATTTAAAAACTTACACGTACAAAGACTTACATTTGACTGGGGCAGATCTAGCAGGGAAGAGATTAGAAGAAGCGACAGTAACAATAATCTGTTCCTCATGAAAATGACACAAGACAATTCACACAGATACACATACAGTGCCCTCCACACATTTTGGCAGCCCTATGGCATTCTAATTTTGTGGCATTGAAAAGAATATTTATGTAATATTTATGTTGTGCTAAGGTACCTTTTCTTTGACATTTTGCTTTATTTAAAGGTCAGGTTTTTAAATGAAAGATCAAAATGATGGGCATTAGACAGCGTAGTTTCTGCTCCTGTTTACCAGGGTGGCAGTGTTTGTGAAGGGCAGTGGAATAAACAAATATAAATGAATACTTGTAGGGCTAACAGAAATGGAAATAGCCTGGAGACACATTGTGGCCTTATGTGGCGCAACATAATTACACTCTGCTGAGGGAGAACGTTTAAGGGCGCTATCAGACACAAAGAGCAAAGAAGCAAAAATGATCCATTTTCTAAATATCGTATGAAAGGGCTCCATGAGCCTCAGCTTAATTGACTAGAGTTTTCAGAAGCCATTTCCATTATGGGCTCTGGTGAAGACTGTGGTTTCCTTGACAACGATTGTCTGGTCTTCTGCAGCATCAGAGAAACAGAGAAACCTTTAATAACTAACAAGCCTGAGCTTGGCCAGAACAAACTGACTATATAAGAGCAGTGTAGTATGAATCAGTTCAGTACAGTGGAGAGAGAGTTAGAGAGAGAGAGAGAGAGAGAGTTGGATAAAGAAACGGAGAAAGACAGAGAGATAAAAAGAGGGATGGGAGGAAGGAAGAGAGGGAAATAGAGAAAAAAGGGAGAAAAGAAAAAGAAAGATGGAAAAAGTAAGAAAGAGAGGAATATGGAAATATGGATGGGAGAAAGTGTGTGTGAGAGAGAAACAGAGAGAAAAAGACACAGACAGAGGAATGGAAGAAAAAAGAGTGAGCGAGCGAGGAATGACAGTTGCTGCAGCTGTTTGTGTGTGTGTGTGTGTGTGTGTGTGTGTGTACCAGGTATTACTCACTTTGCGGTCTCTGGTCCCCACAATGTAAATAATTAAATATAAAGTTGAGGACATGTTTTAACGTTAGGGTAAAGGTTGATTAGGGTAAAGATTAGGTAGTAGTTATGGATAACGTTATGGATATGGGTAACTGTCCATGTAATGAATGCCAAGGTATTGTACTCACTACACATGGAAACAAATGTATTCATGTGTGTGTGCATGCCTCCATCTATACATCTGTACCATCACATCGAACACAAACACATCAAACCACATTTCTTTGCAGTCTGCAGGTAGCTTCTGTTACTAAACTGAGTGCATTCACATCAACAAAACAACCTGGAAACGACACCAAAGCACATTGCTTTGGCACCAATCTGGAGAAAACATTTACACTCACGTCATACATTACATGAGAGCAGTAGAATTTAATGATGTGATCATAACAACTTTGGTCACAAAAGTAATAATTTAAAAAATCATAATCATAATCTCTTTACTGATATTGTAAATACCTTCTAAGCTTTCCCTTACACTGTGTACACATTTCATTTCTGACCTACTAAAAAAATTGGTATAATTATAATTTAATAGAGACATATTTCTTTTTCACAAGTGAACACAGTTCTGGGGCCTTAATGGAACATCTATGACTTGCTTTGGTCAAAATACTACAAGGTGCAAACACCACAGCAGTGTTGTCCCCTGTAAAACAGCCCTGTTCAGAATGGCAACTCTTCCTTTAAATGATAATGAGCCACTGTTCTCCCCGACCCAAGCGCACAGCAGTGAGGAACGAAGTTCTGGGTTTTTTTTAAGCCATTTTCTCATAGTTCTCTTCTTTTCTGTTCTCGTTTTCTCAGTTTTTACTCAGTGCTTTTATTTCTCTGCACTTGTGTTTGTTTTGCTGTGCTTAATCTTGTTTTTGTGTTCTCACATTAACATAGGTCCATCGCTGTGATTGAAGAAAGTCATGTGAGAAGGCTGGGACCTTTTAAAGTCTCTTAACTCTATGTAAAATGCCACAGAAATTCAGAATGTCTCATTTTATCCTGTTTTCTGACCTAGACGGCCCATAAATAACTGTGTGTTATTTCACAGTTTATGGGTTGGTAGGCTTCAGATCCTTAAATTATATGCACATGTACTTAACATCTGATTTTTTTTATAATATGTTCCCATTATGTTTTTTGCCTTTTCCTGTGTCATTATGGAGGCTATATGTAATTATCAAAATACAACCCCAAATAAGAAAATGTTGGGACAAAAAGGAAAATGCAAATAAAAACACAAAACCTCAGTGGTTACACTTTGTCTGCAATGAGTTAAAAGTGAATACGAACCCAGGATATTTCATGGGTTATTTTATGCTTAACTTCATTTCATTTGATAAAGGAAACATTCACAATTACAATTAAAAATATATTTTATAAAAATTCATTAGATATTTCCAGTCTGTTTGCACACTAGATACCCTGGTGTTAGTAAACAAATAAAAAAACATAGTGGCTCAGTCAGACATGCTAGGCTACCTCACTCTCTGCTCACCACAGAAAAGCAGCACAGGGACCTCCAAACTTAGAATATCATGAAATGAGATGAGGATATTGCTTTATTCCTGCTCCATTGGTGGGTAATGTTGACTTATTTTTGCTGTTTCAGATTATTTAGGTAGGAACCCACTCTAAATTCAGGTGTCTGCTATATGCACAGGTGTGAATATGCAGAGGGTAGGAAGACATTAAACCCATTCTTGAATGATGATAAAACAAATTAAATCTGACTTGTCCAACTATGTCATATGTTTGAATCAAATTTGAAACAACTGACAAATCTGGCTTGAATCTGATTTGAAAGTTCTGAAGGTTTAATGTTGCTTTTGCCGCTGTGACACCAGACACTCTCTCCAAAGGGATTTGAGTTGCCTTTCTAACTGCACTGTTTTGTTGAAATTAATAATCTGGTAACTGCTGAAATCAGATGTCCATATTGTTACTGTGAATATATAAAAAATCAGTTATGAAGTGAAAAGACCTCTTTATAAAATGTCCTCCTATTTCAAACCATACCCTTAAAAAACACAGTATCATGCAAATGCTGACTGCCTGAAGCTAACCACAGTCACTGCCAGATGCTGCAGTCTCCTGGTGGAGCTCTGGCAGATCTGTGTGCAGTAGTTTTCAGGGGTTTCTTTTGGAGACTCTTTGCCTTTTGTGTAATCTTAAGGATATGAAAAGCTCAGTGTGGTTCAGCTCAGGTGATTGCCTCCTTTGTGGTAAGTTTAGTGTTTGTGGCCATGATTTGTTTATTGAAAAGTGATTTCATCATGTTTTATTGAAGGAAAGTCACATATCGTCTCTGAACAATGAAATATCCATTTTTGTCCATTTTTAGTTTACTACATCATTTGTCACAGCATTTGAACACAGCAGCTGCCTGCATTCATGATGAATGACCCAGCAGATATGCTCCAAAATTACTTGGAAATAAAATCTTTTTACTTTGACTTCCATTGAAAGCCAATAACGTTTTTTTCTTCTCCCATAAAGTTGTTATTTTAGAGATACATGTTTTTCATTAAATGTTGAATGATATATATGAATAATTAATGTAATTCATACACCAATCCACCATAACATTTTGACTACCTCGTTGTTTCTGCACTCACAGTCCATTCTCTCAGTTCCAATGACCATACAGGACCACTTTGTAATTCTACAGTTACAGACTGGAGCCCGTCCCAGTCTAATGTCCAAAATGGCTCCCTATTCACTATTCACTATATAGTTCACTATTATAGGGAACTGAATTCAGGAGGGTAGTGAATGATTTTGGACACTACATCATATGGGTTTTTACAAAACAATGCAGTGGATTATGGGTGATCTGATATCTGTTAGTATACATGGGTTGTACACTACTCTTTGCAGTGCATTGTGGGATTGTTTGAGTGCACTGAAAATTGTCTACTATATTTTACTACAAAATGGTGGAACCCCCAAATAGGGAACTATATAGTGAATAAGGCACAGTTTCAGACACAGCGCATCTGTGTCTCTTCATACTTGTTTGTCCCTTTTCACCATGTTCTTCAATGCTCAGGCCCCCACAGGACCAAAACAATCAGGTATAATTTGGATGCTGGATCATTCTCAGCACTGTTGTGTTAATGTGTGTTGTGCTGGTAAGAGTGGATCAGACACTGCTGCAGGAGTTTTTAAAGCCCTATGTTGAACTGAAAATAGTCCACCAAGCAAAAATATTCAGCCAACAGCATTCTGTGTCCTAACTGTACAGCAACAGATGAGCTACTCTCTCTGGCTTTACATCTACAAGGTGGACCAATGAGTTACATGTGTCTAACAAAGTGAGTGGACAATGTTTAAAAACTGTCTGATCCACTCATACCAGCACAACACACATTAAACCACCACGTCAATATCACTGCAGCACTGGGAAAGATCCACCACCCAAATCAGACCAATGAATAACAAGGTAAAAGGGGGGAAATAAAGTATACAAAGCAACAAATGGACTATAATTTGTGTTGTAGAAACAAGGAGGTGGTCATAAATTTTACATCACACAATGCAGATGTAAATACTTTAAGATTTAAGTATTTTATTTAACTTTACACTTATATAGTGCCTTTCTAAAAACCCAAGGACACTTTACAATCAGCACTCAATCCACACACACACTGGCGAAAAGTGGCAGCCAAACACACACAGCGTACTCTCGACCAGGAACGACCGTCCACCTGGAGGACTGCATCGGGCACTAGGGTTTCACCCAGGATAGAGCGCCAATCCATATCTGGGCACATACTCATTCATTCACACACCAGGACAGTTATTAGAGAAGCCAATTCACCTAGCCTCCATGTTTTTTTTCCATGGGACTGTGGGGGGAAACCAGAGACCCCAGAGGAAACCCATGCAGACACGGGAAGAAACATGGAAACTCCACACAGATGGGACTTGAACCCAGCGCTGAGAGGCAAACGTGCTAACCACCAAGCCACTGTGCTGCCCAGTAGAAAACACTTCAACCAAAGAGTCATCAATTCAAATCCAATGTTGTAGAGAACAGGGCCAAAACAAACAAAACACAGTAGCTGGCATCCTCCATGTCTATAGTAAATCTGTAAATCCCTGAAATTGCTTCACTGGAGTTCACTGGAGCATATAATGATCAAAGTAGCAGCTAGTTGGTGCTTTGAAGACTGAATAGAGATGACACACTTGGCCTAATCTTACACTGCACTGTCTGCCAAAACCTTTTGGCTGCTTGCAACCACTTGAGTACACTCAAAAATATAGTGTTGTGTAAGAACTTCTTAACCACCGTGAGAGACAATATGTCTGCTCTCTGGAGTCCAGTGCACCGATTCTCTGAGAAGGGGAGAGTATTAGTGTTACACACTCTTAGCATTGTGAGCTCAGTACACTAGCGCTTAACTGCGGTGGGTGACAAAACTCAGAGGTTGCCATGGTTACCACAACACAGATGCCCCAGTTATGTCCAGTGCGATGAACAGTGGCACATTCTTTATTACTGCTAGTGTCACATTTCTTACAACAGAAATACGACCTTAATAAAACGGGAGTTAAAGCGGGGTGTTGGGTGTGAATTCCCAAAGCTAATTCTCTTGTCTTCTCTTTTAGGGACTGAAAAGCTAACCAGCAGTTGCCAGGTGATAGCTCACTTTTTAGATCTGTGCTAAAGGCAGTGCAAATGTTAGTAACACTCTTGTAAGTGCTCTTAAACTTAAACACAGTGCAAATTAGGTAAATCCTGAATTAAGGTGCATGTCTGTCTCTTGTAATTACAACACACAGGGCGTTGGGTTTGAAATATAACAAGCATGGAGGTGGGGTTGGGGGAGACTGTAGGTGTGGAGCTTTTTATATCAGTATGCATTGCTGAATAAAAAACAAAAACATTATCTAGACCATCAAAACACACAAGTCTATTATATAAAACATGAATATTAATCTATGGTTTGCTAGCTATTAAAATAAAAAAGGGAATGCACGATTAAAAGCAGTCATCATACACTTAGATTTATGTCCAGCTTTGATTTTGAAATACTTTATAGGCTATTATTATTTAAACCAATGGCTATAGAAGCTGTTTTAGTTCATAAACATATTCTAGAGCTCTAGTGCTAGAAGATGCATGTGTGTTTCATACACTAGTCTTTAAACTAAACACCAGACCATGTCGCTGTTTTAAAAACCATGCGGAAACCCCAGTTGTTTTTTGATTCAATGTGTTGCCATCCTGCCTTCTCACACACAGCAGGCACTAAATAGCTAGTCTAAACTGAATTAAGCTTACACTCATCTCAGAGGAATCTTTATTTACATCACCTTTGAAAGACTGCAAGAGCTTCAGTGTTTCTTTTCACTGTTGCATATCCAAGTATATATCTTCAACAAATCCCAATGTTGTCAAGATGCTTTACTTGTTGCTAACTTTCAAGCATTCATATAGTGTTACACCCAGCCTAATAGGTGGGATTTATTGTAAAATACTAAAGAGCAAGCTGTTAACAGTCTGGAAAATCAAGGTAAGCCACATTTCTTTAAAGGGAATGTACTTGTGTCATGCTTTGGTCATAGGATCAAACACCACAGCAGCGTTCTCCCTCTGATCAGAATGTCTGATTTCAGCACCTGTTCCTTTAAATGAGAATGAGTCACAGCTCACTTGCGCCCCCACCCTCAAGCACACAGCAGTAAGAAGTGAGGCACAGAAGTGTTGTTGTTTTTTTGTGTTTTTGTGCCTCGGTTTCCTTCAATGCTCATTCTTGTTTTTGCCGTTTTATTTATTTCACTCAGTTTACTTTGTCCTTGCGCTCTCACGTAAATGGATGATTTATGTGATATACAGTTTTAAATGCGCTCATTGTATCTTGTGTTTCTCCTGGGCAGCCCAATCAGTTGAAATCAAATGTTCAGTAAAATAGCATTGGGCCTTTTATTGAAAGATCTATAAAAGCACTATGTTTTCCTCACCTTCTTTGACACCAGTGCCAAAATATCAAGTAAAGGAACGTAAGATATTCATGTCTTTTCTGATAATAACCGAGATGAACTTTCCAACCTGTTCTCAGTGGACTCTGGGCAGTTACATTGACCTTTTGGCATTTCTCCAGATATAACCAGACACTTTGAGCTTGTGATTTATCACCTGAACTTGCATTCACACAGGCTTTATCAGAGTACACAGTGGTGTTCAGTGTGAGACTGTGCGGATGGAGTGTGTGGAGGGGAGTGGGGGGGTGTGTTTAGCTGTGAACATGCTTGCTGCCCTCTCTGCAGCCTATAAATGTTTAATGTTTTTGCTTATAGATCTACCGCAACACATCATGACACTGAATTCAGGTCTATTTGGCTCTCGTCTATTTTCATTCTTCATCACTCCTCCTTTAGAAATGCCTTAGATATATATTTAAATGTATTTAAACAGACCTTTGCAAAAGTCATAGACCAGCATAACAGCCATTAAGCACAAGTTAAAAATATGCAGAAGCTTTAACTATGATACTGCATTTTTCTCCTACTGGGGACTTGCTTTCAGTTTCACAAACTCAGCAGGAATATCTGTCCACACCACACCTCCAAAATTCAGTCCTAGAGGCTGGTTTCGTTTCTTTGGATCGAGATAATCCCAAATAGATTCAGAGATGTTAAATGGCTGCAAACCAAAAAAGCTTGCAAATGTTCTTCAATTGTGTCTATTTCCTTCTCTTTTCATGAAAGCCTAGGATATCAGGCCAAGACACTTTGTTTTTTTTTTACCCATTTACAGACACTGGGGCTTCGTAAACACATTAGACCAGTTTCAAGTGTAAACTGACTAGACAGCAGCAAATGGTGAGGAAGCACCCAGAATTTTATAAAAGTATTTTTTGATTTTTTGTTGTTTATCTGATGGGGCACAGTTTTGTTAAGACTCTCATTTTCTCTGCATCTATTTTTTTTTTCAAATCCTGTCCTTTTTCTCTCTTTTGTTATTTGTTTCATGAGCATTCCTCTCATATCCTCCTTACATTTACCCTTCAGACCTCTTCTTTTCTGGAAATGAATAACTTTTATTTAAATATTAAAATGAACGGTGCTGTGTATTATAATAGGATTTCATTAATCTTGCTGGAGGAGACCATAATAAATTTTACCCTGTTTTTACCATGAAAACCTTTGTGTATTTGGCCTTCCCAGCACAGAATATTATTTTGTGTACATCACACTAGCATTTACTATACTCCAGATTTTCATAGGAACAGGCTACATTTGTACATTTGAGGATTAATCCAGATTTTTTTTCCAACAAATATATAAATAAATCATTGCAAACTGCGGTGAGAATCTCTAAAGCCTTGCTTTTTGCCTTCCTACATATTCAGCGTCAAAGCCGGGTTGCCATGGCAATGAGCTCCGAAGCCAAAACAGGGTCCTTGGAAGACAAGTGTGTGTGTTTGTGTGCGTGTGTGTGTGTGTGTGTGTGCATATGTGTGTGTGTGCGTGTGAGGTGGAAAAGCAGACTGGGAGTGCGGTAATGGAATTAACCGCAAACTCTGCCCTCCATCCTCCCTCAGCACTGTGGGTCATACCGGTCAAACTGTGACTCACACTTCAAAGTTTGTCTCTGCTTTTTTTCCTTCTGTTTTGATTGGGTTTAAAAAAACAGCAGACGTAGTAGATACTGCAGTCTGTCTCCGGCTTTATGGATCGCATATTTTGCTCCTGCCAAGAAGGATCCTGAAACATTGAAACCTTCAGGTTTCGATCCCTGATTATGACGCAGACATTGTTCAACAAAGTGCTTGGCTTCTCTCTCTGGATCTCTCTCCCATCACTCAGAATAATGCAAGCCAACATGGGCCCTTTTTTAAAGCAGATATAACAAATTTGAGAGCTCCAATGTCATTGGTTTGGCAGCAGTTAAAAAACGAAGTTGTGGCTGTTGTCAAAACATTTTCCTTCTGGCCTTCATTAGTCCAAAATAATACAAGAGGGAGAGAGTGGAAGGAGACATGCGATAACATGCATATCACAGCTGGCCATTTCCTAGCAGAGCCCACTGATATGATGCCAGTGCAGCATCTGACCCATCTCTCATTTTGGACTTAAATACTCTCCTTGCTCCACATGTTCTAGCTAATTATAGTGGCCACTCTGACTGTTTGTAGAACCGTATGCTAAAGTTTAACCAAGGCTGATCAGGTGACACGATTTTCTACAATTTCAATTTATTTTTTTAATATTAAAAATAAAAGGGAGTAGTTGTACATGAGTGCCTGCTCAGTGCAGATATATACACCATCCTGCTTTGTGCCATTTGTTCTGTTTAGAGGGGTATAAATCTATTTTTGAATGGTCAAATATCCACAAATGTCTGTCCAAACTGTGTAGCTTTAAGAGGTATTAAAATCTTCAGACGTCTATCACTACCACTGTCACCAACTTAGCCTACAACAAACATTCATTCATTATCTGTAAGCGCTTATCCAGTTCAGGGTCGCGGTGGGTCCAGAGCCTACCTGGAATCATTGGGGGCAAGGCGGGAATACACCCTGGAGGGGGCGCCAGTCCTTCACAGGGCAACACAGACAAACACACACATTCACTCACACACTCACACCTACGGACACTTTTGAGTTGCCAATCCATCTACCAACGTGTATTTTGTGGGCAGAAACCGGAGCACCCGGAGGAAACCCACGCGGACACGAGGAGAACACACCAACTCCTCACAGACAGTCACCCGGAGGAGTGTGACTGCGACACTACCTGCTGCACCACCGCTCTACAACAAACATGCTCTTTTGGAATACGTAGTATATAAGACAGTCATTGAATTTCATGTGGATGTGTCCCGCTGAGCAATTCTACACAATTCAAAAGCAATTCCTACATAATCACAAAAGGGAAGCAAAATATTTATGAACACGTGACATTTTTAAAAATTTTTTTAATGACTTTTGATTTAAAAAAAATAGAAGAAGAAAAAAATCATCACAACATGCCCATAATTTGGCATAAATCTAGTGTAGAGAAAAATAAGCATGAAGAAAGATGTTTTTTAGTCATTGATGGGGCTTAATGACTGTGACTCATCCCTGGACATCTCCCTGAGAGAAATAAAGAGCTCCCATTTAAATTGAGATAAACGAGTTCTCCATTATCAGGAGATTTATAGCCCACAGAAAAGAATAAAAATACAGAATAAAATAAGTTGAGTGGAATAAATCTGATTGGAGCATGCCATCCAACAAAGTTGTGGTCATATCCACTATTATTACCAGGCCTGAATAAGGCTCTATAATTTGACATTTTTAAGGGGGAAAAAACAGATTCTCTAACCAAGGAATGAAAATGAGTACGCAAGTAAACAAAGAGTAAAAGTAAATAAACGAGTGAGTAAACTTAGTTGCTAATAAAGTTGCTAAATATTATTCTATTTCTTTCTGGAGAACAGAGAACCCAGCTATACAAGAGTTCTCAAGAATAGAATTCCAAACCATGCAGCAATGTCATGCAATGTCAACACTATAAAAAATAAACTTTTCAAAGCTGTATGAATTTGAGGCAGCATGGTGGTGCAGCAGGTATGTGTCGCAGTCACACAGGTCCAGGGTCCAGAGTCCCACTCCGGGTGACTGTCTGTGAGGAGTGTGATGTGTTCTCCTTGTGTCTGCGTGGGTTTCCTCCGGGTGACTGTCTGTGAGGAGTGTAGTTTCTTCTCCCTGTGTCTGTGTGGGTTTCCTCTGGGTTATTGTCTGTGAGGAGTGTGGCTTGTTCTCCCTGTGTCTGCGTCAGTTTCCTCCGGGTGCTCCGGTTTCCTCCCACAGTCCAAAAATGCACGTTGGTAGGTGGATTGGCGACTCAAAAAGTGTCCGTGAGTGTGTGAGTGAATGTGTGTGTGTTGCCCTGTGAAAGACTGGCGGCCCCTCCAGAGTGTGTTCCCACCTTGCGCCCAATGATTCCAGGTAGGCTCTGGACCCACCGTGACCCTGAACTGGATAAGGGTTACAGATAATGAATGAATGAATTAATTAATTAATTTGAACCACCAAAAAGTACCAAACAATATTTCTGAATATGATCAAGTTTCTTTGTAGTCCTTGAATGAGCCAGTTTGTGCTTGGGTCACCCACAAGGGAACAGTCATGTCAACGTAAGCAGTGTGCATTATTTCTGACCACCTGGATCATTAGGTATCAGTTTTATAACATGAATGGACTTCTTTTTTCAAATAAGCTCAAATTTAAAGCAGCAATTACGGGGTCCTAGCACTGAAAAATAACAATTTAAATACAACCTGTGATAAAAAAATTTGTGCCCTGTAACTTTTTGGAAGTTTGGAATGTAGGAAAGTCATATGCCACTTGCCATATGTCATATTTTCTTGTTATTTTATATCAAATAAAACCTTTACCCATAAAATTGTCACGACATATTTGTATATGTTAAATTTCCGGACTAATACATTAATACATTTTTTTTGTAATTGTCTTTTATTTTATTCAACATATATAGACTATTATAAAAAAGAAAAAAAAACATAGAATTCATCAAATACAGGAAAATACACTAAGAATTGTAGTTAATATATTTTAAATTTATACAAACTTCCTGTTTGAGAAGTTTTGTAAAATGCAATAAAAACAAATCTCTGATGTGTTCATTCACTTGAGACAATATTTTCAGTGACCTACATAACAGTCTATATATATATACAAATTTTTATTTAATGCCTGGAACACAGTCCAGACAAGTTGGGACAGGGGCAAAAAAAAGGTGAAAAGTTTATAGAACAATAATGTCACACTGTTTGAAGCACTGCACTATAAGCAGGTGAATATAAAATGTATAAAACTAACATTCACCAAAGACTAAAACTAGGTTGTTGCTCATAACTTTATGCCAAACTTCATGACAAAAAAAATCATATGCATAGTACAAGCAGGACATTTTTAATGCAGAATTGCAAAGAATGTGAGAATTGCAGAATTGCAAAGAGTCTGAATCTCAGACAGCACCGCAGAGAGAACCATCATACTGAAAACTCCCTTGCATAGTTTCACACAAACAAGACGGAGACATCTGTCAAAATCTGATCTGACCTTGTTATGAGTCTTGTAAAGTGAGTGATTTTTTTGATAAAAAAAATCAAAGCTGTAAAACCCTCAGTGAGGTGTAGAAGCAGCAGATTTCTGTACGAATACCTTTCTGTTACCCTCCTGAGTCCAGAGTGCATTTCAGTACAAGCCCAAGCTCAAACTTTTCTCATTAGCGTCTAATCAATACTGAAGCTTGTTAATTACAGGGTGTGTTTGGGAGGGGAAGCCAGAACAGCGGGATTCAGATTCATGTTTACATCATCAGGAAGTAGTTTTGAAACAGGATCATACAGGATTAGACAATCTCCTCACAAAGAGATGAAACAGTATAAGCATTGATCAGTGAAAATCTGGCCTTCTACATAGAGTATAATTGTCATTCCTTAATAAGAAAATAAATATTTATGAACATAACATACAGAAATCATAATTTTAGTAAATAAAACATGGATAAAAGAGCGGTACTTTTTTGTTTGCTGTTTTACTTTTTCAGATTAATTCTAAATTATGAATCTACATATCGAAGCTGTCCATAGAAAAGCATTACTTTAAATATTTAAGATTTTTACTTTAAAACATTATTTGAACACAGCAGGTGTCCTTCATATTGTGTAAAAACGTCACGATGAATGGACCAAAAGAAATGCTCAAGAATTATTCATTCATTCCTTGGAATAAATTTATTTTACATGGACTTCCTCTGAAAGTTAAGGTATTTTTCTTCTGCTCTCAAGTTGTAGCAGGTAGGTGGCGCAGTCACACATCTCCAGGGACATGGAGGTTGTGGGTTCGATTCCCGCTCCAGGTGACTGTCTGTGAGGAGTGTGGTGTGTTCTCTCTGTGTCTGCGTGGGTTTCCTCCTGGTGACTGTCTGTGAGGAGTGTGGTGTGTTCTCCCTGTGTCCGCGTGGGTTTCCTCCGGGTGACTGTCTGTGAGGAGTGTGGTGTGTTCTCCCTGTGTCTGCGTGGGTTTCCTCCTGGTGACTGTCTGTGAGGAGTGTGGTGTGTTCTCCCTGTGTCTGCGTGGGTTTCCTCTGGGTGACTGTCCGGTTTCCTCCCATGGTCCAAAAACACACGTTGGTAGGTGGATTGGGTAGGTGAAGTGTCCTTAGGTGTGTGTGTGTGTGTTGCCCTGTGAAGGATTGGCCACTCTTGCAGGGTTCCTGCTTTGCGCCCAATGATTCCAGGTAGGCTCTGGACCCACCGCAACCCTGAACTGGATAAGGGTTACAGATAATGAATGAATGAACCTTGAACCTCCAACCTCCAGTTTTTGTGATTATTCAGTAATTCAGGCCTGAGCCCCAAATGACATCTTCCTCAAAACAAAAAGAAGCAAGCCTTTATGAATGTAGCATGACTTGTGTAAGCATCTCAGCTTCTTTGACATTTACATTATAAAATATTTCCACAAATATATCTTTGTATATCTGCTTTCCCAGAAGGCACAGCGAACCACTCATGGAAAATCATGATGAAAAATAAATGCCTTGATGTATGTCCTAAGTAGATACATATTTCATGGCCGAGCTTCAGTGAAACAGGAGTGCAAGAGTTAGCAGAGTGAATCAGATCCAAGCTGATAGATCAGACCTTTGGCCAGAGCAAGAGAAATACAACACTGTGGTCAGGTCACTTACATAAGCCAAAACCACAAAACACTTTAAAAAATGTGCCTGACCACATGTATTTGAGCAAAATATCAGACCAGATGCAGAGCTCATTGATGGGAAACTGCTCAAAGCATGCTGAGGAGTTCAGGGAAAGGTGGGCTGCTTTCTTTGTTTTTTTTTTTCCTCTTCTTTTTTTGAAAGAATAAAAATGAATGGGTCTTTGCAAGTCTCTCAGCAGAGTAGAAGACTGCGTCAGAGATTTAACTCTCTAAAGGAAAAACACTTGCATATACCACTCAGATTAACACAGGGAAGTTGGAATGTCAGAAATCCTTTAATGTGTGAAACATAAAGAGAAACTAATGATACCTGGATTTATCTTTTTTGAAAATGGTTAAATCAACAGAAAAATAAAATATTTACCAACATGTAACACTGAATATGTGACAGAGAGAGAGAGTGACGGAATAAGGGAGGCAATAAGTGAAGCTATGAGTTGTTGAATGAGTGAGGAGGTGAGTGATTAAGGCTTTGAGGGAATTAGCGATTGAGTGTATGTATAAGGGACATCGTAATTGAGTGAATATGTGGGAAATGGGAAAGAAAGCAGATGCTGCTGTAGGGCACCAGCATGCAGTAAATAGTTAATATAATGAAAAACCTTCATTCATTCATTCATTCATTCATTATTTGTAAGCGCTTATCCAGTTCAGGGTCACAGTGGGTCCAGAGCCTACCGGGAATACACCCTGGAGGGGGCGCCAGTCCTTCACCAGGCAACACACACACATTCACTCCTCACACTCACACTCATACCTACAGACACTTTTGAGTCTCCAATCCACCTACCAACGTGTGTTTTTGGACTGTGGGAGGAAACCGGAGCACCCGGAGGAAACCCACGCAGATACAGGGAGAACACACCACACTCCTCACAGACAGTAACCCGGAGGAAACCCACGCAGACACAGGGAGAACACACCACACTCCTCACAGACAGTAACCCGGAGGAAACCCACGCGGACACGGGGAGAACACACCACACTCTTCACAGACAGTCACCTGGAGGACACCCACGCGGACACAGAGTGAACACATCACACTCTTCACAGACAGTCACCCGGAGGAAACCCATGCGGACACAGAGAACATACCACACTCCTCACAGACAGTCACCTGGTGGAAACCCACTCGGACACAGAGAGAACACACCACACTCCTCACAGACAGTCACCCAGAGCGGGAAATGAACCCACAACCTTCAGGTCCCTGGAGTGTTGTGACTGCGCCACCTACCTGCTGCACCACCGCGCTGCCCTAATGAAAAACATTTTTAATGATATAGCTACTTTAATTCTTTGAGGTTTTTGAAAGACAGCTCTTCCTCAGATCCATTGTCATTTAATGTGGGACTCTACAGAGAAAATTCAGAGCTGAAGACCTTCCAATTGTTTCTCAGTTTTGTTCCTGTGAGACCCTCTCTGCAGAACTCTGCACTCTCCCTTTTGTTTCCACCCCTGCGAACAAATAAAGAACACAGGCTTGTAAATCATCAAGTGAATTTGTGAAAAAAAAGAAGCTCTTTGCTGTGTTGTAGAAGAGAATAAGAGTCTCCTCTTATTTTCCTGTCCTTTGAGATATTGGTTTGAAATCATGACTTATTGCATTTTAGGAAAATAATTTTAATAATTATTTTTACTAAATAATCAAAAGCATATTTATTTTCCTACATTTCCTCAGTCTAATTTAGAAACATAGTTTTTATTTTATTTTTAATAATAAAGAGTACACATTAGTGTCAGGGGAGAAATTACTATCATGGAGTTTAGGCTGATTATGGAACGCTGGATAAGGAGAGAAAGCCCCCAAAGCAGGAGCATGTTTTTCTTACTGTCATGGGGTTGTAGTCTAATAGGAAGTTAATAATACTGAGAAACTGAATGATCTGACCTGATTTTCCTTTTCTCATACACACATCAGGAGCATGCAATGAGGAAAAGAATGTGAAAAACCCTGTCTCAAACCCATGTGCAGCTGCTCCAGATTCAGAAAGCGGGCTCACCTAGCATGGGCTAAAGGTGGTATAGTGTAGTGGATAATATTGCTGCGCTAAAGACTTGGGCAAGCACCCCACAAAGGACGGATAAGAGACAAGACCCCGGGCAAGTTTTACCTTATGATTACAGCTTCAGAATCATTGTGATACTTCATTGACCTGTTATAGGGAAATAGAGTCTCTGTTATTGGTAAGTTCAGCGCTGCAGAAACTACATTATGTAACTTTTGGAGAAGGGTAGGAAACCACACCCTCTCTCCATCTCCCTTGATTTCATTACAGTGCTGTGAAAAGTCATTACACTAGCCCCAGGAGCAAAAAACCTAAATCTTTCCTAGTGTTCCTGTAACCCTCTGGGGTCAAAGAATGCACCGGAGCATCAACGACCATTTGCGATGTTTCTATTAATATCTTAGCGATAGCACAGCGCAGAAATACAATTCAAACACTCTGTGAAGGTGCAGAAACTACTCTTTCGATCACATGCTATTGCGAGTTATGAGTCTTTAGACACGCATCCTCTACCTCTCACTGTGTGTAACTGGTGGATTCACTTGTTTTTAAGACTCTGATAAAACTATCACCAAAAACATTCATCCACACGAGTAAAGGGATGTTTTCACAAGAAATATAAAGATTTTCTAAAATCGGATTTAAGTTTTTCAGGGTTAGAGACAGATTATCTCTTCCTAGAATGCTGTAGGTCACATGGGCCTCTCTTAACAAGAGAGCTGAGATTATTCTGAACATTGTGGTATAAAACATGGGTAATATGTTATAACACAAGTACTTTAAAGATGAACTTCAGAAAACTGAGAAAATGTCCTTAGACCTCCAAATGTTTTAAATCACAATCTCATCACCCAATATGAACAGTGCATGAAGAAATAAACTGTCAAGCATTCAACATCAGAAAAAAACACCCCCAGCATTCATACTTGAGATTATTTACAGTGCAAACCTTGTCAGTGTACAATGAAGGCCGAAAAAGAAAAAAAAAACGGTTCATTAACCATAATCAAGGTAAAATGTCCAATAAATCGTGATATTGCTTTGCAGTCATATCGCCCAGCATTACCCCTAGCCTTACATTCACTTTCATCTGAAACATGACCAAGAGGGTCACTCAGCATAAAGGTTTCTGTCCAAGTGATAAAACATAAATGATTCTGAAGCCTGAATCAGAAATCTGTGTTAAAGTTTCCCTCCCTAAACCTACATTGTTATGAAACACGTTGAGCACAGTTTCATAATCGATGAAGAGACAGTGAGGCAGAAATGTCTGAAAGGTGCTGAAGATGGTGGAGCTCCGCTGATGTGCTCTGGAGGACGGTGTGTTCTGTCGTTCTCCTGAACACGGTGTCACTGCTGAGTTTCTGGCGAGTTGCTAACAATCGTTCTATTGCCTGCTGTAGCCTTGAGTCCGTCAAAGCCCCCCTTTTCCGAGAGCAGCAAGCATTTTCCAATTAACTGCCGTCCACAGACACATTCAAGCCCGAGAAGCGTGCCGGCAGTGCGGCCTTGTCTCCATGACCTGCGCCAGCTTCTCCATCATCTCCTCGCAGTGGAGCGACAATACGGCACAGCGCTGTGGAGGAGGTGAAGAAACGCCTCTCCCCTGCCGCTATTCGCCAGCTGCTGGGCTCAAGGCTAAACGGCTTGCTGAATCCACACAGAGAAAGGCGAAGGTAACACCAGGGTAAAAAGTGAACGACAGTGGACTGCGTTAAAATCGTGACGCTGAACAAGATTGGCTTTATTTACAGATAACAGACCTCACATTATGAAAGATTAGTTCGTGGATCAAGCACAACAGCATTTGGAGATACAAGGGGCCCTGGAAGAGTAATATATCATATATAAATAACGATGTATTATGTCTTTGCTGTCAGATTAAAAACCTCCATGCAGAGCCGGTCCAGACTTTCCTGGGGCCCTAAGCAAAATATTGATAAGGGGCCCTTCTACCTGAGCTCTGAGCCAAAATATGGCAGTTGCACCTGTCTCTTCACTAGTATTCACCCTTTTTCTTATGATACACAAACTCTCCCTAACTTGAGGGGGGGGCTTTGTTAATTTGTGGGACCCTACGCAACGTGAGCGTACTGGGCAGTCCGGCTATGCTCCTTGACAGCAAAGAGTCTTAAATTTCAGTTGAAGTTAAAGCTATTACTGAATTTAAAGATGCTGTTTTGGAGCATTTCTGTTGGTCTATAGGTGTTACATTTTGACAAATGTAAAGGAGATGTTCACGATTTCCGTTTGCTACTACACAATCTCTTTGTGCTCAACATTGTTTAAATGAAAAGCCCCAGTGTCAGTTAATGGGTAAAAAACCAACAAACAAGTGAATTGTTCTGCTATGATAGGCTTTAATTGAATGGAATTCTAGCGGCGTTTAGACAACAAAGAGACTTCCAGATGCTGAAAAAGTATGAACCGAGATGAGAATGTTGTTCTATCCCTGCTCCCTAAGCGGGTAATGGTGACTTATTTTTGCTGTACTCAAAAATATTTTTGGAATTATTTTTGGAACTGACTCTAAATATGTGAGAGCGTTAACTACATGAAAGTAAACCCAGACAGAAAATGCTACAAAACTAAACTAAAGTGAGAGAATTAGTTTCAAATAAGATTCAAATAAGAATGATAATTGTTTTTCCATGTTTAACTTTGATTACACATCAATTAATTTTTTTTAAGTGTGAAAAATTTTCTAATTATTTAAGTACTAATTTCACAGAAGTGGTGGGGTTTGGTTTCTTTAGGATTCACAGATGGTCAGAAACGGTCGAGGCTTGTACGTAACAAAAGAAACAGAAAGACAAGGAGGTGCAGATTTGTCAGGACATATGTAAACCACCCACCTTCTATTGTATATGCACGAACAATCCAGGCATTGGGACTTAGGCTGACACCTGACACCCCTGACTGTGCCTGAGTAGATTATCTTCTTAGTTGATTCACTGTGTGTGTGTGTGTGTGTGTGAGAGAGAGAGTGAGAGAGAGAGAGAGAGAGAGAGAGAGAGAGAGAGAGAGAGAGAGAGAGGCTTCAGAACCACTTGAAGTGAAGAGGAACACAGTATTCTACAGATGAGAGATACCTGCTGCAGCAAGTACTGCACCAAAAAGTGTTAGATGGTGCATTCCTCACCTAGCTATATTCACACAAACAGATATTTGGTTAATCAAATGAATCAATTCAAATAACCTAAACTGTGCTTTTGTTATGATTGTACAAAAGTACAACCCATCCACGTCAGGGAAAATGCATGAACACACACACACACACACACACACACACACACACACACATGCATGATTAGAAGCAGTGAACACAAACTCATCCCGAGCAGCGAGCAGCCATCTCAGTGCCCAAGCAGGTTAGGAGTCTTGCTCAGGGGCAATTCATCCTGGATAATGAGGGAAGATGAAACAGTGATATTTCACTTCGCCCAACCCCATTTTTCCTGCTAGTACTGGGAATTGCCATTGAGCCCCAAGACTGCTTCTCTTAGAGGGGCGGGTTGGGTGCTAAAATTAACGCAGGGCTATTACACTCATTTTTTTTGAATGAGAAGCACCTCAGCACTTCTGAGATACAGGAGTCACAGCATCTGAACACAGATGTTTTGCTCATAGCCATAACTGATACTACATTCAATACAATGTCATCAGCACACAGTGCAGTACAGTGATGATATTCTCACTGCTTATGTATGGTTTTTATTCAAAGCTCATACTGAACATTTTTCATCCGTGGAGAACAAACTATAAATGCAGACAATGTGAATGCAGTTTGTGCAGCAGGGTAATATGACTGCCTTCCACGAGGCAGACTGCAGTTTGACTCCCAGTTTCAATATAGTCCTTGGGCAAGTCTCCTAACATTAAACTAGCCTTTTTCAATTTGATTCATAATGTAAGTCACTCTGAGAACCATATAGTAATGAATGTTTGGCCCAAATGTGGCCCACGTCTTTAGATCTCTTTTGGCCCACATTTGGCCTTGAAAGACGGTAGATATCAGTTGTGATGGGAAATATACAAGCTGTAACCCAAGTCAAGCTTGGCTCATGAGAGTTGGTCCATGCCCAGCCCACACAACACTCGCCAGTGGCATCACTGAACCATAAGGGCCAAAACTGGCACAGATCCGGCTCAAATATGTCTGCTCTCTAGGGAGGATCATCTGCCAAAATGCCATAAATATAGATGGAGTCTTTTGTAGGGGACCTGAGCTTTTCACTATGAACATGTAACAGATAAAGTGGACATATTCTCCCCCTTTTCCACAAGGTCTCACAATTCTGGGTTTTAAAGTATCAATGAAATGCTTTGGTCAAAAATACCACAAGGATCAAACACCACAGCACTGCTCTCAGTCCTGTTCAGAGTGGCCAGTTTCAGTGCAGCACCTGTTCCTTTAAATGAGGATGAGTAACAGTTCATTTCAG
Organism: Hoplias malabaricus; assembly: GCF_029633855.1. Taxonomy (NCBI): domain Eukaryota; kingdom Metazoa; phylum Chordata; class Actinopteri; order Characiformes; family Erythrinidae; genus Hoplias; species Hoplias malabaricus. The sequence continues at coordinate 42,422,881 of NC_089802.1, read as the reverse complement.
TGCGAGAAGGAGAAGCAGCTCTGGTTTTTAGCCATTGTTGCTCTGTCCTCTTTCTTTTCTGTTGTCATTTTCTGAATTTTTATTCAGCGTTCTTTTTTCTTCACGTTCATCATGCCTGTTCTGTTCCGTTTAATCCCATCTTTGGCTTTTGTATATACATGGGTCCAGTCCGTGATTGGAGAGACTGTGATGAAGGGGCGGGACAACTGTAAAGTCTCTGCATTCTGCGTAAGAAGCAGCACAGAATTTGAATGGTTTATTTAATTCCCTGTAGTTTAAGGACATTTCTAAGCCTTTGATAATGAGTCAAAAACAAACAGCCATGTGTCAATCACAGTGGGTAACACTGCTCTCTTCCACACATCAGAACACATTGGTTTTGTCCCCAGCTTGGGCAGAAACACAGCATTAAACCAATAAAAGTCCAGAACACTGTATTATCCTACTTTTGTAATGTGATTATCACAGAATTTCACTCTGAATAAAAGCATCTGCCAAATGCCAGAAAGGTAAATGTGTGCTGAAAAGAGTCATAACAAGGTTCTACACACAGGAGCCTGCGGTCTTTTGTGAAGAGGCCTGTACTGAACAGGTGACTTAATGTAGTCCTTATCACTTCACCACAGCCAGAGAAACCTGCTCAGAGGTGGCCGAGGGGAAAAGAAAACATTGCTTTTCTACTCTAAGCTATTATTTCATGACAGAGGATGGCAGACAAACAAATCACCACATTCTGCCCAGAACGGTCAGAGCTATGGCAGGCTGCTTAAACATCTACAAGCTTTTCTGCCATTTCTTCAGCATCTACAGGGGCCTGGAATTCACTAAAACCTGTTAATTAGCCGATAAATCACACACAAGCCCATACCATATAGAAGTGCTGTCAGCAGCTCATTTTGTTGTGCTCTAAATTTTTACAGCGGTGTGTGTGTGTGTGTGTACAGTAGATATAAAGTAATTTCTGACTCAGGTAAAGCTTCTGCTGACAGCAAATGTAACCTAGCCTGTCTGGAATATTCGGAATGTCAGCTGAAAATGTTTCCTCTCACTTTCAACCCTCAGAATTAATCACATAAAAAGAACAAAATAAAAGGAAAGAATAATAAACAAACAAGGATATGAAATTGATTGACTGAGTCTTTGCAGTGTAAAGAAAACCTTGAGCCTGTCTGGGGAAAGAAATGGAAGAATAACAGGCAGAAAGGAGGAGGAGGAAGGATGGAAGGCAGAGGGAAGGAATGAAAGATGGAAGAATGGAATGGCAGGATGAAAAATAATGAAGAAAAGATGGTAGGAAGGAAGGCAGGCAGAATAGAAGATAGGGAAGAATTAGGAAGGGATTAAGGAAAGCAGGAAGGAAGAAAGGAAGAAGATAGGAAGGAAGTGAGACAGAAAGGAAAGAAGAAAGCACAGACAAAAGGAAGGAGAGAGATAAAATAAGTTGGGGGGTAAAATAAGTTCTATTTTTTTTTTAAGATAAGGTTGCGCAATAATGGGCTGGGAAGAAAAAGATTAACCAGTAATACTACATTCAGTCTTCTTCCATCTTCAGCCACAAATTTCAGTGTGTGTTAGAGCATTAAGACTTCACTTCACTGGAGCCCAACCCATGAAAACAGCCCCTAACTATTACCCCACATCCACCAAACGTTTCATTGGGGCAGGTGTTAACTCCTGGCTTGTCCAAACCCAGAGTCTTCTGTCACACTGCCAGAAGGTAGAGCATGATTCATCATTCCTAAAGTTGGGCACAGTTTAGGGTTTGAGATTAATGACCATCAAATCTATGTAATTCTATATAATCTATATAATTATGACTTAATATATTATAATTATGACCCTATATATTTCATGCCTCTCTGTTTAGATCATACAAGCTCTGAATTCACGTATTAATGAGGTGTCTACAAATATTTGGACATATTCATTCATTTATACAGATATAGGACTTTGAAACAAATCTGAAGCATAAGCCTTTAAACTGAAAATGTCTTCAAGATTAGAAAACAGATAGAAATCCCTGTGTCCAGACTTTTGACCAGTGCTGCATGTGTCTTTTAAAAGGTGAGACTTACTACGTAACAGCTTTAACACCAAAATATTTGAGCTTTTACTGACCTCTAATGGTGGCTGAAAAACTGTGCACACAGAGAACAAAGCAAACTCAAACACTTCTCTACTGCAACGTCTGAAAAGGAAATGACAGCTTGTGAAAATATGATACTTTTTATTAATCCATAAATCCAACAGGACGGTAGTGTACATTACATTATACATTCAGAACAGGTCTGTATGATCTTACACAAGCCTTTAGGCCCTTTCTGGCTTCATTTCATCGTTTTCAATAACTTATTAGCCATCCTTTCTCTACAATTAGGTCCAAACAGTGTATACTGCCCGTTTGTGTTTATCTCTGTGAAGGCCTGTCCTTGCAGACTTGCAGTGCTGCGCCTTTTCCTATTACTGCGCACAAGTGATGTATTTCCGAATTCGTTTAAGTTACGCAATCACACATTTCAACATAGATTTTATGTCCCAATTCCCAAAATGATTTCTCTGTATTTAAGTGTATTTAGAGCAAGTTTGCTGTAGTAAACACACTCTAATCTTCTGGAAAGGCTTTACACTAGATGTTGGAACATTGCTTTGAGGATTTTAAGGCATTCTGCGAGAAGAGCGTTGGTGAAGTACTGTTGTTGCATCCTTAGTTTCTGATCACAAGAGCTGCTCCAAATGATCCCACGTGTTAGGTTCCATGACTCCAGAATACAGTTCCACGGCCCATTGCTAGAATGTATACACCTCTAGCCGACACATGGCATTTAGTACGGTGGTCTTAGGCTCATGTGCAGCTGTTCCAGAAGTTTAAAGTTTGGGACATGCCAGATGCTTTGCGTTTTCCTCACTGAACCTCATTGGTGCACACATTCTGTTTTTAACCAAACTCTGCAGGAGGGAGAACACAAACAACTACAGTGCAAACGAACACCTAATCTTTCAAGCATCAGGAATAATCAGGAAAGAGAACATTCTGCCCTTCAGCGGAGCCCAGGTAAAGTACTATTTGCTGTCTGGAAACACGTGTTCAATATCTTTAAGCTGCCATTGCTTTACTTTGCTTTTCAAGGCCCCATTTTGCCACAGATGCTTTTCTAACTTTATGAATTGAACCACAGTGAGGTGCTTCAGATCATGTTTAACTTGTCCAGCTGAAAAAATACTTGCACTCGTGTAGATGATTGTATGAAGAGGAAATATTAGTCGCTGTAATATAGATGCAATTTAACTGTGGTAGGCCGTGCTAATAGAACAATCAACAATAATGTACTGTTGGCACAAAATCTTGTATCACCATTATGGCTATTTTTATATTATTATACTGGATAACACCAGCTATGTTTTACATGTTATAATTTCTTTCATTAATAAGAATTAAAAGAATAAAATCTAGCTGCATTAACGTTCTTTGACAGACAAGGTTTTTTTTTCTTCTCCTTTATGGTATGATGTTTTGGTCAAGAGTGAAGATAAAGCCCTTTTACCGTAGTGTATGTGCCATAAATGTTTACAATCATCTGTTCAGTCAGTTGAGTCAGTTTACTGTTACTGAGTTTACAGTTACTGAGTTTACTGAGTTGAGTCAGTAAAATAAAAATATAAAAGAACTTACACAAATATTCAAGAACACATGGACACCAGTGTTCAATCAGTGCAAAGTGTGACTGCATCGTATTGTTTAAAACAGTAAAAATCTAGTCCAGAATGACTAGAGCAAACCTGAGAGCAAAATGTACCGTGTTCCTATTTCGGAGGCGGTTACCAGGCCATATGGAGCATGTTTATGGAAAACTGTAAACACACTTGGGTTCTCGTTTCCTCCAAAGTGTCTCCTAAACTGCTCCTCTGGGCTGACGTTTAGTTACTAGTCTTATCTGAAAGACTGCTGTCTACATATCTAATGTGGCGTCCAGTCTGTCCAGTGTCTCGGTGCTCTGGCCTTCCAGTAGCACCGGTGTAGCTGAAGCGATGCTAGGGAATGGCCGAGTGTGCTCCAGGTTGACATAAGTGACCTGCAGGTTGACGTAGTGTTCTCCCTCCAGTGCCGAATGGATGTCCTGCAAATCCTGCACTAGCTTGGGAAATGTGGGCCTGAAATCAGGCTCTGGATTCCAGCACTGCAATAAGATACACCACCTGCAGAGACCACAAATATAACGTTACAAATAGCAAACAATGAGGTGTGCATGTATGTATGTGTATAGAGTTATATACAACCCTGCCCCACCCCTTTTTTTCCCTTAGTGGTTCAGTGTAGTTAGCTAGCTAGCTGGCTAGCAAGCTAAATAAATAAATAAATGCAGCAGAACAATTTTGGCACGACATACAACCATATTTCCATCAAATACGTCAAATACGTTGATAATTAACAGACTAAAAATGTCCTGAACAACAGACCCCATGCAGCAAACTGTGAACCACATAACTGGCATAGATCAATTAAATTATTAAGCACAAAATATAGCAGGCATCATGCTCTCTTACAGGGAGTCGAGGCAGTACTGAGGCTGAGGCAGCCGTCTCCCCTGTAATAAATATGGAGTCATATCATAGGGGTCCACATCAGGATAAGGACTGGCTCCTCTGGTCAACATCTCCCACATTAAGATTCCAAATGACCACTAGAGGAAGCACAAGACACATGGCGTTAAATATCGATTCCTGAAACAAGACCTGGGCTCATAGGTAGTGAAACAAACACTCTGCACTGTTCAAAAACGTTTGGAATCTGTCTTGGATGACTAAACTCAACTGGGTTGCAAATAAGTGTTTCAATTTATTCTAATATGTTCAGGTTGCAAAAAAAAAGTGGTAGAGTGGAATATCTCTAGCTAGTCTGTGGAGTGATTGCAGTGTTTTGAAAGGTAGTGTGTAAAACCATTCCCCTCTACGCTTACTTACCACATCAGATTTGGTGGTAAATTTCTGGGTCTGTAAACTCTCTATGGCCATCCATTTGATGGGCAGTTTGGCTCTTTTATGATCCTGAATGCTGTAATACTCTTTATCATAGACATCCCGGGCCATGCCAAAGTCAGCCACCTTTACTGTGAACGTCTCGTCCAGCCTGCCACAAAGAGTTTAGATTTATTACAAAGGACCATACTGGAGCACATTATAGTTATACAATTACAGATTGTAATCAACCTGTTGCTCTGCATACTTTTTTTTGCACTTTCATTAATGTTTGTCAATGGTCAGGACCTCCAGAGAATAACTATAGAGTAGGCACTATTTGGGTGGTAGATCATTCTCAGTACTGCTGTGACATTGAGGGTGGTGTGTTGATCAGACAGAAAAAAGAAAAACAGCCACTGTTGAACTAGAGGACGACCACCACAAAATTTGCAGCAACAAAAGAGTTACATTCTTTGACCTTACATCTCCAAGCTGGACCAATGAGGTAGGAGTGTCTCACAGAGTGGACAATGAGTGGACACAGTGTTTAAAAACTCCAACAGCACTGCTGTGTCTGATCCACTCACACCACCTCAACACACATTTACACACCACCACCACGTTAGTGTCACTGCAGCGCTGAGAATGATCCACCACCACATCACACCTGCTCTGTGGGGGTCCTGAGCGCTGAGGAACAGAGTGGAATTGGGCAAAAAACATACAACGGATGAACTAGTCTGTAACTGTAGAACTAAAAGTGTTTGGACAGTGTAGCTGAGTGAATGGACAGTGACTGCAGAAACAGGAAGGTGTTCTTATAGTTATGGCTGATCAGTGTAAAACATGGTGCTGTAGTGATTATACATCAGTGATGAAACTGATAAGTCACTCACATGCAGTTACGTGCCGCCAGGTCTCTGTGCACAAACTTCTTCTGAGCTAAATACTGCATTCCCTTAGCGACCTGAAGCCCAAAGCCAATCAGATCCTTCACTGTCGGATTCTGATCATACAGGAGAGTAAAGCATGAGTAAACACAAACTACCAATGATTGAAAATGAGTGGTTTGTTAAAACAAAAATATTTACAATTGTACGTACAATTTTGAGCACAAAAAAACGTTTGCTCCATGGAACACATTTTAATGTCATTTTAATCTGAGAATGGTAGGGAAAAAAAATATATGTCCTGTAGAATGTTCCCGCTGTGCCTCCATCAGTGAACTATTTTACTGTTTTGTATTAAACTTGCTGTCAGCTGTAATATGTCAGTGTGCCTTTTAAAGTCTGTGTTTCACAACGAGCAAGTGGAAAAGCATCAGCTTGTCCATACATCCGGCCCAGAGGAGAATCAGCTGTTACGGAACATACACACAAACTTTCTGTACACAAAATATAAATTGCAGCTAGAAATAACATGGAAACCCCTGCGCACCCTTTCTTTTGAGCGTATGAAGTGCCGGAGGTCTCCGTGTTTCATGTATGGCAGAACCACGAGTGGGAGTCCGTCTTCGGGCAGTAGAATGCCCAGCAGAGAGAGCACATGAGGATGATTAAAAGCCTTCATCAGGATCCCCTCCCTTAGAAACAGCTCCACCTCCTCTACGTCCGTTATTCCTGTCAATACATAGAAAAAATATTTAATTTCAATATTAAATAATTATATAATTAATATAATTAATATATATATTTTGTCTTGTATAGAAAAATTAGGTGGCACAGTGGTGCAGCCGGTAGTGTCGCTGTCACACAGCACCAGAGTCCTGGGGTTGTGGGTTCGAACCGTGCTCCAGGTGACTTGTCTTTGAGGAGTTGTGTGTTCTCCCTGTGTCCATGTGGGTTTCCTCTGGGTGTCCAAAAACACACGTTGGTAGGCTACTGGCTACTCAAAAATATAGCGTCCATAGATGCGAGAGTGACTGTGTGAGTGTGTGTCGCCCTGTGGTGGACTGCTGCCCCCTCCAGGGTGTGTTCACTCTTTGCGCGCAGTGATACCGGCTGGGCTCTGAACTGGATAAGCACTTACAGATAATGACTGAATATTACAAGTTGGATATAAGATGGATCTCCATTATACAAACTTGTCCCTAATGTATTTCTCAAATTTCTTTGGTCAATATTTCAAGAATATAATGAACAGTGAATGAAATGGTAAATAATACACTCATTTACTTAGCTGTTATTTGCAATTTGGGTCTAGCATTTCGTGTGGTTTAAACATTGATTAAAAAACGTTTAAATGATGGTGTTCACATGGTAAAGAAAAATCTGATTAACTTCTAAATCTTGTACACCAACAGAAAACATCTGAGGCATCTATATCCTGTTATATTAAAACATTACTCACTGTTCAGTGATTTTACAGCACAGTGGATTTGGTGGTTGTTATTGCCAGTGAGGTAGCCGTGATACACTGTTCCAAAGTGACCTGCAGAGATTAAAGAAACAAGGAACAAAGAATGGAGTTAAAGCAGAGAGAGCAAGACAAATACAAACTACTTAATGACATAGAGAACATATCAATGCTGTAAATGCAGTATAAACAACTGAAATGGCTGTAAGGATTCATTACCCTTTCCAATGATGTGGTCGTGCTGGTATCTGAGCCTCTCCGGAGAGATGAGCACATCTTTCACTTCATCCAGCAGCTCTGGCCTCAGTGTTGATGTGGAGAAGTTCTGAGGAGATACCAGAGGAAGAGAAGCAGGGTCTCCAGAACCAGCAGAATACACCAAGCCAGAGAATGCAATCCCAGAGCCATGCGATGTGCCGTGAAACAATTCTATGGGAGGAGAAAGGAAACATACTTTTATATGAAGATGAGGAACTGCACACCATATGTTTGTAATTTGCTGTAGAATGGGAACCCCTTGGTCAAATTACACATTCCATGTTCTAAGTTCAAGTAAGTTAACACACAATCTATAATGAACTCACTTGGGTAAAGAATTGAGTGCAATATGCAAACTGTTACATTCAGTAAACAAACACTAACTGTTCATTAAAATGTGCAATTTTACAGTTGAATGTTTTTGTGGAGATACTTTATGTAAACAATTTTTTTAAGGCAGGGTGTGTTCTCATACTGACTGCTCACAGTCAGTGTCCTTGTTAATCTGATAACACCAGTGGGAAACAATAAAATTACAATTCAAGATATTTCCAAAGGCATTCACATGGAACTGGATGAACCACAAATAAACAAAAATATACCAAATAAAATACCTTTTCTCATTTCAAGTAAAACTGGAAAATAAAAATGCTTTTAAAAATATATACATATTAAAATAAAGTGCCATTTGTTGACTTGACTGTTTTTTCCCCACTAGCTTCACAATGTCATCAACCATCTTACAACCAGCAAGCTGATTGGCTCTTTTTACTGACTTTGTGGACTTTAACTCTAAACAGACCCAATGCTGAGCATTACAAGGACTCCCATTATACAGCTGGTACGTGGTCTCATTATTTAAAATGTTTCACCACAAAGTGGCCCAAAAGGGCATTTATCTCGTTCTGTGGGGTATTTTTACTGGCCTCAGAGCTACTGTGTCCAGAGTCCTGCCCTGTCATTCAGTCGCTGCACTAATCACAACACAAGTTGTAACATGTGATATGTACAAGGCATGCGATTGGTCTGTGAGTTTACTGACAAGTTACACCAGGTAAATAAACAATCTATTCAATATTAAAATTGTTTTTAACAATTAATCATTTACAGGTCCACATTCGACCAGGAGAACACCTAGGTTCGGACCCGGACTGTGATCCTCCTATTAGTGACCCTGGGTAAGGACACATCGTAAGTCAGTATCATGTCTAGCTGATTATGGAATAGGGGTAAAGGGTGATTTAAATATTAGCCCTCATGTCAAAAGCACTCATGTCAGATTTACCTCGTCTGTAATCTCCAACAGGTGATTCATCTGAGTTGATTCCGTTCCGAGCGGAGTATTGTGACAGACGAGCCTCTGCTTGCATAGCTAATTTGCATTAAAATTGAATATTTAACCATGTATTAATCAACATTTATTTTTAAATTTTAAATATACATTTGTGAAGAACATTGTAAAGAATGGCACATGCTCTGTCACACACGAATGAGCTTCCTCATTCCACATCCTCTCACCTTTCTTCTTTTTGCGCAAATGATGCATTACTGCACAGGCAACAGCGGCACCAACAGCCAGTGCTGCCAGGATGCCCAGTAGAATGCCAACTAAAGAGTGGTTCCTCACATGCACTACTCTGCCAATGTCATATATTTCTCCATTCACTGAAACCTGGAAAACAAAGCAGAAGACAGAGTGAAAAATATGTACACCGGCTTTGCTTTGTTTTGCACTTAAATACAGTGGAGATGACGGAAAATGAGTTAAATACAGAGGAGATGAAATGACATGAGGTAAATACAGTGGAGAATAATGGTAGTCTGTTTATCTCACCCTGACTGGCGCCCCCTCTCTGGGGATGGTCACGTTTTTGGGGATTTGGCAGGAGATCTCATTGTCCAGAACCTTAGCATTGCAGTCCACTCCAGATATTGTCATCACAATGTCCATACAGTGACTGACAAGGCCCAGCTTAATGTGCTAGAATTAATCATTGTAATAACATTTGAAAATCAATGTAAAACACAGTAGGAGAGCTGACAAAATGTAAAAAAAGAAGTGGAGAAATGTAAATGCCTTAAGGCTTCACAATATGGAAAAAAGTCTAATAGTGAGATTGTATTTGAGTCTGCGATTGCTACATAATAATACATATTGGGTCAAAACCTTGTATCTCAGTTTTTGAACACCTAACCCCACAGTGTTAGGGCAGTCCTGGTGCCACAGCAATATCCAAAGCTCAACATTGCTACCTAACTGAATGAATGTATAGAAATTGGTGTAAAAAAAAAAAATGCTGCAGACTCACATGGAGAGAGACTTGATTTTGTCCCAACTCGAGCTTGAGCACATGATCATCGTGCTCAAAAGGAAGGGGCTGGCCATTGGGATGGCAGCTGAAAGGCTGAGAAAAAAGATCTTTAGCTCCGTCCATGTCCACAGAGAGGAGACCATCTGAATCTTGACATACCGGACTCACACACACCATCTGAGTCGGGCTAACAGCCCCCACACACAACTGAGGGGTTTAAAGAAAACAGTGAGTTGTGAGTGAGTGAGTGAGTGAGTTGACTACAAGAACAATGGCCCCAGCAAACCATAGTTGTTTTTATTTATTTTAGCGGTGCTGGGTGATTCTATCATTTAGATCAAGAGCATTTTTAGATTGTTTTAAAAGCTGATTTAATGGCTGTGTGTTTAGCTGATCCTCTTTACTGTGACATTATGACTCTGAGTAATGTCAGCAGGAGGTCTAATTACCGTCCAACTGGACTGACTCAATAAGCTGCACGTCTGACTCAGAAGTTCCCCAGGTATTGGGCCACACCCAATATTTGACAAGGACTGGTTGCTCAAGTAAAATGTGTACTGTGGGAAAATGCTTACACTCTGGACAGGATCTGAGTTCTTGGGCTTGTAGGAGATGGTAGTCTGGGATGGAGTGTCAAGATTCTCCCCAATGAATACGATTTTGGACCCTCTTCAGGACAGACAAAAAAACAAAAAGTCAGAAAGGAGCTATAAAGCAAGTACATTCAACAAATACATATTCAAAGTATGAACAGTAATATTATGACATACAGGTGTGTAAAGGACATATTGACCCTTGGACAAATTGAAGGTTTTGTTGATTTATCTCATACTGAAAAATATATATGTATATGGTTATAACACTCACTTGTTGAAGCTGCAAGTGGGCTTCACCTCTGTCACTATGGGGTTTTCCCTGTAGCTGAAAAACTGGGCTGAATATACACTTGATTTATCAATCAAAAGTGTCACATTCACATCTGTAACATCCTGCACTCCCTCAGACACAAAGACTATAGAGGACCAGGTCCCATTGTTTAATACACTGTGAAAGAAAAGCAGCATGTTTAGAAAGGCATAAGATAGTAAAGTAAATAATACTGAATGTTACTGCACTGATAAAAACCTTTTAACTTGGCAATTCTTGTCTCCAAGCCGGACTTCCCTTGATGCTCCAGCGTCCAGATACTTTCCTGACAGTGTAATACTACTGCCTCCAATCTTTGGTCCATAGTTAGGGCTCATATCTAGGATTACTGGAGTCTGGGGGTGGGGCGACATTAGTCATGTTTCAGAAATACACAGTGGGCTTGAAAGTAATTAGGTTTAAACAATATCTGATACAACTTTTTCTTTTTTTTACAGCCCAACAAAAAGTAGCTGCACCATGAATAAAACTCCAAATAAGGTTGCATAAATGAGATAAGATCACATGAGACAAGACAAAGAACAGTTTACAGATGTTTTTATCCTAAAGCTTTCTAGAAAAGGAGCAGTGTCTGCTTATTACCACAAAGTTGAAGCCTGATATATTTGCTACTCCAGAGATAGAATAATCCCTCTGCACTTTCTCCTCTTCCACAGTCACACTGATCTCAACGCTCTGCTCCAAATCTGAGGTCTGGGGAAGAATACTGCATACCAACCTGAGAGGACAGAGAGAGGTCATGAATTTACTGAGGCTGTGTCTGAGGCCTGTTTTGGCACACTATTGGGAAAAAAAAAAAACAAAAAAAAAAAACAGGGAAGGTACAAAGAAAAGTCTGAGAGAAACAGTGATATACAGTTTCTCAATAAAAAAAGTGCTTTTTAACAGTGGATAGAGCAAGAAAAACTCATTCTTCATTCCTGGGGATAAAATACTTAATACTCAAAGAAACAATATGTCATATCACTCCATGGCCAATGTTTTAGACACATTCTGATCTAAATTTATTCCTAAATGAATGGCTTTAATATAAAGTTAGTACAAAAAGTAAGGACATTTGTGTTTGTAGATTATTTCTTTGTTGTAACAATACTTCTTGGCAATAAATCTTATACGGTTGAAAAGCCTGTTAATTTCCCTTTTAAATGGTGCTACATTTGTAAGGAACATGCATTTGTGGGATGAGCAGTAGAGCTGAGTATGTGGGTTGTGCCCATGAAAAAATTTGCCAAATCCTCTCTGCCGATGCCAAACAGCTTATTTTGCTGTTGCTATTGACATTTGTTTTTTAGCTTCTGGTATCTCCAGGGAGCATGGGCCCTGCTACAGTAATCAGTAGGTGACTGCTCCAAGAATCGGCATGCCAAGGTTCACTGATCTGGATAGGGCTTGTGTGATAGGGCAACTTCAAGCTGGTGTTCCGCAAAACCAAGTTGCGGCATTTTTTGGAGTGAGCCCTAGTACCATCTCCAAGTGATGCAGCAAGTGGTGAGAGGGGTGGAAAAAAAAATCATAGGAACTTCACTACCCCCCCTCAGTGACATTTACAACAGCCGACTCCAGAAAAAGGCTATCAGCATTTCAATGGACGTTACTCACCCTGGACACATTCTGTTTTCCCCCTCCCCTCTAAAAAGAGATTCAGATCATTAAAAGTAAAGACAAACAAGTTGAAACACAGCTTCTTTCCCCAGGCTGTGAAAGCAATCAACCCCCACCCCCCCCACCACCACCACCAACTACTTTAACCAATCCATCCTGATTGATAATCAGTAGAATCAATGGACAACCACCCTTCCTAATGGACAAGCAATTGCACACGGCACTTTTAAATAAAGCTTGTACATATTTTCTAGTGTTAATACTTCTGAATAATCTTTGTGTTGTTTTGCACATATATAGATTTTATCTTTTAACTGCTGCCTGAGAGAGGATGCTAAAACTGAATTTCACTGTTTTAACACTGTTCTTGAACATTGTTTTCTCAGCGACAATAAAAGCTATTCTATTCTATTCTATTTTATTGAAGGACAAGTTCCATATAACGGGGAAATGTCAGAGACAGGCCAAGAATTGGGCATCCCAAGAAGATGACACCCCAAGAAGATTTGCAGCCAATCTCCGGTCTCATTGGGCTGCCAGGAGGCCGGCCATGACTGCCCTTCACCGTCAGACCCGTTTGTGCTGGTGTCAGAAACATGTGCACTGGAAACTAAACATGTGCAGGAACGTTATGTTCAGCGTCTGCCTGCGGCAGGATCAAAGTGTGGAGAAGTCGTGGAGAACACAGTGCAGATTTCTGCACCGATAGAATAACATCAGTTGATGGAGGCAGTGTGATGGTGTGGGGCGGCATCTCTCTCACTGGAAAAACAAGGCTTGTCATCATTGGAGGCGAAAAGACATCGAGATGAAATTCTGCAGCCAGTGCCAATCCCATATCTCCACACTCTGGGACCGAACTCTATCCTCCAAGATGACAACGCTCGCCCCCACAGAGCAAGGTTTATCAGAGACTACCTCCAGAATTTGGGAGTGTAGGCTGGTGACCAGCATGAGGAGGAGGTGGAGGCTGTTGTGGCTGGGTATGGTTCTTCCACACGCTACTGAGGCTCTTGTTTGTTAAATGAATAAATTGTTAAACTGCCAGTATGTTTTGTTTCTTCAAACTTCAATCATCCAGTCCACCACACACCAAATGAGGCAATGGCAGAATAAGAATGTTTGGCATCGGCAGAGAGGATTTGGCAAATTTTTCATGGGCGCAACCCACATACTCGGCTCCACTGCTCATCCCACAAATGCATGTTCCTTACTAATGTGGCAAAAATTAACAGGCTTTTCAACCATATAAAATGTATTGCCATAACAATTGTATGCCAGAAGCATTGTTACAACAAAGAAATAAATCTACAGCCACAAATTTCCTTACTTTTTGTGCTAAGTTTATTAATATATTAATCACAGTACTAACAGCTTCTACTTTTTGGGAAGTTTTTACACCAGCGGCTGAAACACTGCTGTGAGTATTTAATTATATTCAGCCACGAGAGCACTAGTGAAGTCATGCACTGATGTTGCATGATTCGTTCTGGATCAAAAACACCACTCTTTCCATATCTCATTCCATAGGTATTTGGGAGAGCTCCAGAGAACACGTTTCCACAGTTCCACAGCCCAGTAATGGGGAGTTTGCTTGCCACATAGTGAACTCGCAGTGCTTTTCTATGGAGAGTATACAAGCTGTGTACATGCGGTGCAATTTCTGTAGCTAAATTCAATAATTAGAGAGGATTTCAAACATCAGGGTGAATGAATTCATTAAAGCTACTCACTGGGTGCTGTTACACTTCATTGGTTTTATGGAGCAGCTGGTGTTTCCCACTCTAACTCTGTGAGTATTTGTAAAAATGGCAGGTTTTGTAGTCAGGAGGTCCCAGCCACACAGCGTGAGTTCAGTCTCACCATCAGGGGGTGCTGTCTTTGGGAAAAACTGGGAAATCAGAGAACAAACCAATTAAAATTACAATAAGATATATTAGTACAACCCTGGCAATAACATTTTATATCTGCATTACACTCTCTACTTATTGATGTGGAAAATATTACATTAATATAAAATAGCAAAGGCCCGAAACCAAACATAACATGGGCACGTATGGACAAGACTTTCATTAATCAACATGTGATAGAGACTAATGGCTGGCTAACATGATAATCAAATGTAAACCATGAGTAAATTGCTGGGGTTGCAAGGGTGAGGGGGGGGCCTTAAATGTCCCAGTGGTTCAGATGAATTGTTAAAATTATTAATATAAACACAGCCTTTCCAACCAACACCAATAGCTGAATTCCAGAGTACCACAATGTGTAACATGGAATTAAATTCATGTTACATTATTGGGCAATTTGCAACAAGTTGCTTTGGGGCACATCATTTGAAAACTGCCACGCACTCAGAAATGAGCAGGGCCTCACAAATACACGTATTTGCAGTAACATTTATGAAATGAGTGGGCAATTGCATTAAATTCAGCTACAATGATAGCTACAATAAAAAAATAAAATCCTGGGGAAACTGCATTGTATTTTATATATTAAATAAATTATCTAAACTTGTCTAAACTCTATCATAACAATGGGGCACTAAACTGAACCTCGAGGTGCTCTGAGATTATTACCTCTAAAGTCAATAAGGTAAAAATGGGTGTTTTTAATAAAATAAAGTTCCGGTTTCCCACAGTCCAAAAACACATGTAAAATGTTCCCACATTTCAGCCAGTGATTCGGGTAGGCTCCGGACTCACTGCGACCCTGACCTACATAAGCAGTTACAGACAATGAATGAATGAATGAACGAATGAAATAAGGCTCCCTTCAGCATGAGCCTTTACAGCCTTTCGCCAATAATTCTTACACGGCAAGCAGCCAATGTTCCCTCCTCACAAAAACTGTTAGGCGATTTACAGAGGAGTTTCCTTTCCTGAATCACAGAGCACATCCTGAATCACAGAAGCCTGGAGTATTTTCTTACTTTCTTGGTTACAAATGGGATATTTTAAAAATAAAATGACATTTCAAGTGTTTAATAAAACGTATGTTACCACACTAAAACTACGTAGGTGTCATATTAACCACAGAAAAATGTATAAAGTCTTAAAGTTCATATAAAGTCTTAAAATAAACATAAATGGTACAAGTGTAAATGTTGGTGTTGTATATGTAGCCAGTGATACAACTGATAGCGGTCCTTGTCCAACAGTGACATGGCTGAACCATAGAAATATTGCCAAGGTCACAATTTTACCAATAAAACTGGATCAGAGGAGATCTTTAACACAGTTTTAGTATATATACAGGGGTTGGAGAATGAAACTGAAACACCTGGTTTTAGACCACAATAATTTATTAGTATGGTGTAGGGCCTCCTTTTGCGGCCAATACAGCATCAATTCGTCTTGGGAATGACATATACAAGTCCTGCACAGTGGTCAGAGGGATTTTAAGCCATTCTTCTTGCAGGATAGTGGCCAGGTCACTACGTGATGCTGGTGGAGGAAAACGTTTCCTGACTCGCTCCTCCAAAACACCCCAAAGTGGCTCAATAATATTTAGATCTAGTGACTGTGCAGGCCATGGGAGATGTTCAACTTCACATTCATGTTCATCAAACCAATCTTTCACCAGTCTTGCTGTGTGTATTGGTGCATTGTCGTCCTGATACACGGCACCGCCTTCAGGATACAATGTTTGAACCATTGGATGCACAGGGTCTTACTGGTGCAATGTACATTTAATGAAGATTGGCCACCAGGCTGCTCCAATTTAGCCATGAAACCTCTGATCTGTATTTAAATTCTTTTGTTTTCCTGAACCTTAAGAATAGCTATAAACTGACTTCAATAAGTTATATACTGTTTATAGTTCCAGTATAAATCCAGTTTATTCCACTGATGAGGTTGATGGACAGTTCAATGCTTGGTGATCTTGATGAAATGTTCCTGTGACAGTGGAACCATGATGCTGTTTTTTGTTTGTTTTTTACACACTGAATGAACTGTGTGTAAAGTGCCTTGTCTTGGTCTCTGTCATGAAAAACTTTTTTTTCGACAAGACAGGAAATATCTGTTTAGGTATAGGACTAAATACTGAACTAATAACAGCAAAACATACTGGATCAGATACAACAGCAGATCAGATAAATAATTATAAAAATCCACTGCATCCTGTCACATATCTGATGATATGATGTTGTTGATTTAGATTATAGCTACACTTATACATTTCCAGGTCCCCCAGGTGCTTTACATTCTCTGGGACCTTAGGGAGTTGCCTTATCCTCCCCAAGATGATGCAACAGCAGTCTAGGCAATAGGTGCTCGCACATAACGGCTAAGCTGATCTGATCCCGGAAAACGTCAACATAATATAAAGTACAGTGAAACGTCATGTGAAAACAGTAGTCAAATATATATTAACAGTAGCCTTTTACATGAAAGAATGTAAGCAATTCAGTGATGCTGAAAACTGGGCTCTGGAGATGTACGTCTTGATCTCAGCAGTTACTTTGAGGTCATTATTTGAGAAATAAAATTTCAGAAGTTTCAGAAGGTGTTTCATGAAGAACAAATTTGTTTCTCTGATCCGTAGACATGCTGCATTCTGCATTAACAAAAACAAATGTTCCCAAATGTATCATGATTAGTCCGACAGTGGTAGACATGGATTGAAGAGGGTTTTTCTGCTTTGGCGAAGTACATAATGCTCATCAATAAAATCTTACTCCACATCCCAGTTTTATTTTTGTCTATTTCCTTTTCTCAGTAACAGCTTCTTGAGAGTGCCACATTGATTCAGAAACATAAGGTTGAGCAATGGGAGGATGAACACAAATACTGGTGTTTCTGATTCTGAAAAGTATGAACTTTTCCTTAAATCGGCATTGGAACTAAATATTATGGATGGTATGTGATTATGCAGAGTGCCATAAACACAAAGTTAGAGGAATTAACTACTGCAGCATT
This sequence comes from Hoplias malabaricus, assembly GCF_029633855.1. Taxonomy (NCBI): domain Eukaryota; kingdom Metazoa; phylum Chordata; class Actinopteri; order Characiformes; family Erythrinidae; genus Hoplias; species Hoplias malabaricus. The sequence continues at coordinate 42,405,549 of NC_089802.1, read as the reverse complement.
AAATAGATAAACCTAGGTGATCCCTCTTAGTTGTTTGTCTTAGCATCAACATTTATATCGTCCTCTATTGTGTTTAGCACAAATTCAGTTGTGAATGTGTACTATTCACATATGGTAAAGTGGACACTCTCAGATTTTAATGAAGGGTATTCTTTTTCACCATTTAACTTTACCATGAGGACATCACAGCACTGGTGTAGTTGGCTCCTTAGGCAAACTGTCACAGAGCAAGGAGGGTAGGTATTTAAAGTGCTTGTTTGGGTTAACCTTTAGTTGTAAATATTGTATACACATTATTTAAAGTGTAAATAAAACATGACCTTTGGCCAACGTTGGTCACTCATTGCGAATAAAGCCATTAAAAACCGCTAGACCAAAGCAGTCAGTTCTGAGTAAAGCAGGGGAACCAAATATATGCACATTACTGATTATGACTACTGGGCTGTAGTAAGATACTGCTACAGAGTACAGTGCACCAGGAAAGTAGCCACTGAGTGTTACTACCTTAAAGAATCAGTGGGTATGTGCTATAAATTTACTAATCCCTTATTCCTGATTTAATACAATTAACCATATCACTCAGCAACACAAATGAATTCCAGTGCTTTCTGCCTTTCACCTTAGACCTTTGTTTGTTAAATTTACTTTCGGCTTTTACTGCTTCTTTATCTGTGAAGCCTAAAGGACACTGTGTTTACCTGGAACCTAGTATATGATTATACTAACATGACTACGTCATAAACCTGGTTGTTTATAAAGTCTTTTTACAAGCGTAAACAAAAGCTGCACTGGTCAGAGGACAAGTTTTAGCTGAAAATAAGTGAACACAACTATATTTCTGCAAATGTTAATCCACAATTTCTATTGATTTACAAAGATTAACACACTGAAAAATACAGAATCAGAATCATAAATCATAAAATGTGCCACAACATTTACAAAGGCCATATATGATCAGTTATTATTCATTATTTAAAGGGGCATTATGTCAATTTTACCACCAAAATGTAGCAAAAAATATTTAGAGAAGAAATTATTATATTATAAAAAATTGATTTAGTAATTAATGAATGTGTGTGTGTGAGTCTGACTGTGTGTTTAATTATTTATTTATTAATTATTTAGATTATCTAATTTTATAATTAGGTTAATTATTAGAGACAATGCTCCTATATTTCAGCAAATAAAACGCAACTCCGCACTATAACTCTGAAGTGCTGTAGATGATGTGTTCACTTATATTCACTTCAGAAAATTAACAAAATATTCGACTGGGGTGGAACATGACTGTTACCTGTGTGATGGAGGGAGGGCAGGTATGGTTACTCCAGGGCTGCTGGCACTCCGTCAGTCGAGAACAGACCCCGTCACACCAGCCACAGCCCATAAACCTTGGAGCCCTCAGACACTCTGAACAGGTCAGAAAATGAGCACATCCTGGACCTTTAGGAGACACACTGACTATCTACATAGAAAGTGGGGGGAGAGAGTGTGTTAAAAACACTACAGCAATAACAACTGGTGGCAGTCAGAGAATAATATGGAATACTCAAGAAAAATGAAAACGGGAAAAGCAAAAGGACGAGAAGAGTATATAGGATTGTGGTGTAAAGAATTGGGGGAAATATTTAAATTTGAATTTATGACCAATATTGCGTTGTAGTTTAGATTGTGATTCATATTTTTTAAATATTTTTTTATAAAATTAAAGTCCAGGCCTGGTTTTATAACCAGGAAGATATGGCTTAAATTCAGTACTGAATGTAGAGTGTCTGATTGTCATGTGATTATGGCTGTTTCATGTGTACAGCAGTGTTTGGTTGCCTCTGATTGGCCTAATTCCGTTACAGATGCTGTCCCTGTGTAAAACTTGACAAAACATTGTTCTTGAAAATGCAAGCTACATTTAAAAAATCAGCCCTTGTGTTTTTTTTTTTTTTTACTTTCTAACTGCTAAATTAATACAAACTTTCAGACCCTTATATGAGAGAAAAAGAGTCAGAGAGAAAGAGAGAGATTTGTAAACAAGGTAGTCTTTTCCTAAACTTTCAATGCAAATGCAAGTAAATATTTTTCCACAATTCGAGTTTGGAACCTATTTAAATTACATTTAGTAACAGGAACACAATGATTAACCTAAAAATGTAATTCAATATATTGCAGGTTATGCCCTAAATTATACATTTTGTGTGTGTGTGTGTGTGCGCGAGAGAGAGAGAGAGAGAGAGAGAGAGAGAGAGAGAGAGAAGCTCAGTGAATCAATTCAAGCTAAGAGAGAAAGTAAGAGAGATTTAGTAGAGAATAGGCACCTTGTTTCCAACCACAAACAGTAAAGACTCCTCAGATCGTACTGCAGCGATACAGGAGACGCTCTCTTCCTCCGCCACGAGAGAAAAATTTGCAAACACTATGGGGCTGGACCTCCTCAGAACGACCTGCAACAACAAAAAAAGTGCCTTTAAACCAATCCTAAATTGGAACGGTTCACAAGCAGATGTAATACATTTGTGTCCTCTGATGGATGGATGTAAAATGGTCACCTGCAGTAGTCTCCCGTGTTCTGTGCCAATGTGAGCCACAGTGTCAGCTCCAATGGTTGTGACCAAGATGGAGGTCAGCAGCTCTTTGATTTTTCCATTGAAGAAGTCTGCCCTGGAAAGGGGCAGAGCCACCATGGTGGGCAAAGCTTCACATTCTTGTTTGTTCTCTCCTGCCTAGAGGGAACAAATTTAAATCACAGTTATTTATTTATTTATTTACTTGTTTATTTTTTGGGGTGGATTATGATTTTGGGGGTTCAGTTTTACATTTTAATTTTAAATTAGTATTGTACTGACGTGGTGGTGCATAGGTGTTGCGCTGGTACAAGTGGATCAGACACAGTTGTACTGCTAGTGTTTTGGTCCACCATCTAAAAACCCATCCAACCGCATCCTGTGTCACTGGATGACCAACACAAACTGTGCAACAACAGATGAGCAACTGTCTCTGATTTTACATCTGCAAGGTGGACCAACGAGGTAGGTGTGTCTAATAGAGTGGACAGTGAGTGGGCAGTGTTTAAAATCTCCAGCAGCATTGATGTGTCTGATCCACACATCCCACCCGAATCATACGTGCCTCCTGACCTTTGAAGAACAGGTTGAAATGAGCCTTCTCAGAAAGTATGCAGAGCAACAGGTGGACTACAGTCTAATTTTAGAACTACAAAATGCTGCTGTATGGTAAATGGAGATGATAAAATGGACACTGAATGCAGTATTTAGATTTACACAGTGTATGAAAAGTATGTGGTAGTGCAGAGTGACAATTCAATTGTTCCGTGTAACTGTCCAATTCTCTCTTCATCTGACAGTTAAACTCTTAAAACTTGGACGAGGAAGTCTCCCAGCATCAGCCGGACACATCAGCCGGACACATCAGCCATTCCCACGCCACAGGAGTCCTGAACAAGCGTCTTTCACATTCCTGTCCCAAGGCTGTGGCTTAGAGCAGCACTCACAGGAATGCAGTGTGTCTATAAAAGTCCACACTTCTGGTGGAAAAGAAGATTTTCAGCTCAGCTGTCAACACAACCATGACATTAGGGGGCCTGCTTTTATTAGATCACCTCATGGCACACATTTTTAAGGCAGTGTTTCCAACAGAGGCCAACAAGAGCAGACAACTGCAAAAACTATGATAACAATAATAATAATAATAATAATAAAAAAGATCAAACAGGATACAACAGGACATGAAAATTGATGCTTTCTGTTAGAGGTCACCACATCTAAGTTCTGTAAATGTGCATAATCAGCTCAATTCTACTAAAACCACAGCTAAAACTAAGGTGTTATAAACGTGCTTGAAAAATGTGTGTGTATGCTGCTTATACTCAAAGTCACTGAGGAGACTCAATCACAAATTAGCACAACAGCTAAACACAAAAAAGAAATTATGTATTAAATATGAATTTCAAAATGATACAATTACATCGGTACCTTTTTTTTTGAAGGCTAATATGAAAATAACTGGGCGGCACGGTGGTGCAGCAGGTAGGTGTCGCAGACACGCAGCTCCAGGGACCTGGAGGTTGTGGGTTAGAGTCCCTGTGACTGTCTGTGAGGAGTGTGGCGTGTTCTCCCTGTGTCTGCGTGGGTTTTACTCCGGGTGACTGTCTGTGAGGAGTGTGGTGTGTTCTCCCTGTGTCTGCGTGGGTTTCCTCCAGGTGACTGTCTGTGAGGAGTTAGGTGTGTTCTCCCTGTGTCCGCGTGGGTTTCCTCCGGGTGCTCCGGTTTCCTCCCACAGTCCAAAAACACACATTGGTAGGTGGATTGGTGACTCAAATGTGTCTGTAGGTGTGAGTGAATGTGTGCGTGTGTGTCGCCCTGTGAAGGACTGGCACCCCCTCCAGGGTGTATTCCTGCCTTGCGCCTAATGATTCCAGGTAGGCTCTGGACCCACCGCGACCCTGAACTGGATAAGAGTTACAGATAATGAATGAATGAATGAATGAATGAATGAAAATAACTGATGGCACTGAACGAACACCAGGTATCAGCATCGGGCCAATACACCAGTGCCTATCACAACACAATTCCAAATGTGTTACATTACAGTGTACAATGATACATCAGTCATTCAGTAAAGACTGGTGCACATTAAAGGATCTTAATTAGAATCACTTTATTGGCCACTGTGCTTGCAAACAGAGGAATTTGTTCTTCACGTTTTACCCAATCCGTGCAGTGAAACACACATTTACACACACACACACACACACACACACACACACACACACACACACACACACACGTGAACACTTGGGGCAGTGAGCACAGAGGGTAGCCCTAGCCTCGGCACCCGGGTAGCAGTTGGGATTTAGGTGCCTTGATCAAAGGCACTTCAGTCATGAGTTGTCAGATCTGGGGATGAAACCAGCAACATTCTGGTTACAAGCCCAGTTCCCTAACCACCAGGCCTCGGCTGCCCCCATTACCTACATAATATTATGATAGAATATTTAATTTCCAAGTATTTGCAAAGATTTTTAATCTCATAAATCTTCAAGGGGACACAGCTCCAGGGCCCTGGGGTTATGGGTTAGAGCCCCACTCCTGGTGACTGTGAGAAGTTTGGTGTGTTCTACTAGTGTACGTGTGGGTTTCGTCTGGTGCTCTGGTTTCCTCCCACAGTCCAAAAAACACACGTTGGTAGGTGGACTGGCTCAAGAGTGCTCTTATTTTTGATGTTATTATTTGTTAACTTATTTGAGCCCTCACATAAATGTGGGTCCAGTGTTGTGACTGTAGAGAGTCGGGCCGGGGGGCAGGACTATTCAAATATCTCGGTCCTGGACATCTGACATTGATCAATGTCAAAATGGCTGATTTTATGCCACTGTTTTCAAAATGACTAGGTGGTCTTGTTTTACAGTTTGTGGTTTGGTAGATTCCCAAATGAATGTGCACATTCACTGAGTTTATCACAATACGTCCCCTTTAAAAATACACACACAGGTTTTCCGGTACTGTTCAGTTCTGAAATCTAGTCTGACTGAGTTTGGAATCTGATATATTTGGTGCATGTTCAATCTTGATATTTCCCAGTGCAAACCCATTCAAAACAATCTAACAAATCCCCAAACTCAGCTAACAGGTTCACAGCAAATTCCTTCATGCCAAACTGAGCAGAGCCTTTGCAACACCAAACGTGTGTAAAAATGAGAGTTACACATGTACTCAGGTCAATCCTAACCTTAATGTGACCTCTTTGTTTCACTACTCATGTCCATTAGCTCTGCTGACCATACAGCAGCAGTTTGTAGCTCCACAAATCTAGACGTTCATCTGTTTCTCTGCATACAGAGCAGGAATGGTTTGGGTGGTGAATCATGATCATTCTCAGCGCTGCAGTGATACTGACGTGGTGTTGTGTTAGTGTGTATTGTGCTGGTTTAAGTGGATCAGACACAGCAGTGCTGCTGGAGCAATTAAACACTTCAGTTTAGAATGCACTGGTAAAAGATCACCACCCAACAATATGCAGCCACCAGCTTTCTAGAGTGGACAAAGAGTGTGGACAATGGGCACAGTTCAACTGTACAAGCATTACTGTGTGTGATGAAATGACTGAGTAAATGACAGAAGCACAGTCCACCTGTGGAGCACTGATGGGTGTTTTCAAAGGAATAGTGACAATACTTTTTTACTTTTACTCAAGTAGATTTTGGGAAGGTAATTGTTTATAAAAATGACAATATTTTAACATGGGTATGGAATTGGGCTAATCTATCTAATCTATCTCAGAAAGCACTTTAAAATAATAAAAATCTGAAAATGTTTTATCTGCTATCTCAGTCTGTTGGTATTGGTTCATTTGCAGTCACACTCCTCTGCAGTTTGCTGTGGTTCTGGCCGCTCTGAATTCACAGACTGCATGAAACAGACTCAGCAGCACAGAAACCTCCAGAAAACACAACTGCCAGGTTTCACAGCTCAAAATTCAATCAGAAATCTGTAAAATGCTGACAACTGATACAGGAAACAGACTGCTTAGATTCAGCAGAAAGTCACTGTAGCTGTCAGACCTCAATATCAAGCGCAGACTGTTGTAATGAAACGAATGTACTTAACCATTCCACACCTCAATCCTAAACAAACATCAAAAAGCACATGAGTCATTTCCTGACACATACTATTTCTACCAAAATGCAGCGATGTGATCTAGTAGAGGTAGACTGTGAGGAAGGAGTTCTTTCCATAAAAAGGAGAAAGGACCAGAGTTTTCATTTTGGGAATATATCATGAAACAGTGTGTACAATTTTTTTAATATCCTTAGTGGTAATGGTAAAATGTAAAGACACCCCAAATTCATATTTGCACCTTATTAACATGTCTGTGTTGTTTTGTTTATACACAAGAAAATACATAATTAATGGAATAAGCAGTCAGCACCATTACTGAGCATTTTCGTCTCTCTCTAACAGATTCAGCCAGAGTTTCTGACACAAAAACGAATGTCTGACATCGCTTGCTTTGGATGGGTTATGTACTGTTTAACACTAAAAGGGTTTCTATAGGGTATATTGACCATATTTTCATAATTGAAGCCATTTAAATTTAGCCAAGCACAGATAAACATTTATAATATGCACTATTATGGCAATAATCAATAATAACTGTGATCCAAATTCATTTACAAAGTAACACACCTGAAATGAATGTTACAGAACTGTAACTTATAGATTACTACGGTTTGATGACAAAACAATTACAATATAACTATTAGCTAGGTGACAGTTTACACTCCTATGAAAATATATGTACATTTTACTGTATTGATTCTTTTAAATTGTTATAAGTTACATATAATATTTGTTAGAAGATGTGACCAAATTAAACACATTTATGGGCCAGCTTTGGCCACACTTCAGTAAGCCATATTTTATACACAGATTTAAAAAAAAAAATTAATATCACTGGGGCGGGTCTCTTAAAGAAGGCAGTTAATTTACAACATATTCAACAAAAAATCTATTTCTGTCTTTTTCTTGGTTAATTCTATATATTCTCTATACTTTTTTTATTGTTTTTATTTATGTTGTGTTATGAAAAAGTTCCAAGCACTTTTGCATTTACTATGTAACACATCTGAAAAGTTACAGAACTGTAACCAATAGCGTGCTACTGTTTATTTATACTGCACCCTCTTATCTGGCCCTGTACCTTTTAGTTGGAGTTCAAACTGAGCAGGGGGTCCTGAAAACAGGTTTGGGAACCATTGGGTCAAGAGATATAGCATTACCTCATGAGGACAGCTACTGCATGGCTGAAAGTGACAAAGGCCACGAGAGAGTCGTCCAGGTGCAGGATTACAGCAAGCGCGTAGTCCTTGGTCGATAGATAAATTCACAGTTTCCATGGGAAAGGCACAAAGGGCAGACTGACTGCTGGGCTTCCCAGCATCATCGGTAACGGCAAACAAAATGTACAACACTTCATTACCATCGTTTATGCCAAGCTCAATTGACAGTTCCTTTTCTGCTATCCCGAAATGGGCAGCTTGAGCTACGTTGTAGATGATATTCTCAGTGCTTCTCTTCTTTCGTTTGGGTCTGAAATTGCACTCTAAAATGAGCTCCCGATACATCCAGGCCTCGCTGTCCCTTATTGGCAGGCGTCCCAGGTGAGTCTGTAGCCTGGATCTTTGCTTCTCTGGGTTCTCTCTCTGGACAGAAAGGAAGTAAGTGAAATCAAGTGTGGAGAAAGTATAGATGTACTCAATGGGGAAGGAATTCTGAAATTTGGAGAGCACTGTCAGACCCTTCACGTTTGCATCGAACCCATCTTCTGTTGAAAGCATGCGTCGAATTGAGATGGAATGCCTGTTATAGTTTGCAATCGTGCTATTGATGGAGGATGCCACAAAGAAGAACGATGTTTGGCCATCTTCAGCAATGCTGACTTTTGTACCGAGAGGACTAGCAAAGCAATCAGGACAATCTGAAGGGGAGTTATTTTCTTGTTTGTAAAGACAGTTGGGTTCAGTATGAGCCTTTTCAAGGTCCAGAAAGGTACAAATCCCATACTGATTTCCCCCACAAATATACAGGAAAGGAAGAAAAGGCGAAGGATCCAAAAGAAGAACTTGGTTATCTGTGTCCACTGGTGCATTCGGATCACGGAGACCACAGCTACACGTCTGACACTCAGAGCTGCCAACAGGACCCGTCTGTAACTCCCATGTTTTCTTTAAATTTTCATCCAGTGCTTCAATCACATTCTGAGATGCTACATAGACCTCAGGCAGGTTTTTGTTGACTTCTATGTTTTGTATGGGTTTCGAAGTTTCAAAATGCAGGGGCGAGTAGGCCACGTTAAAATCCACTGCCTTCTGTGGGACGACAGGACAAGTTTCCAGACTCAAGATCACATGAATCTGGATCCAGAGGCATAAAAACAACAGCAGTGACCCGGATAGCATCTCCGTGTCTGCTGGCCCAGTTGCAGCTGCAGGAAATGTAGATGTTCCTCAATGCATGCTGACTGTCATCAGGATCTACAAATGAAACAATAATCAGACAAAACACATGGTTAATCAAAGCCACTGCAAAGCAAAACAACTATCACTTATCACAAGAAATACTTCCTAAATATAAAGATGTAGTAATAAGACGTGATTATACATATTTTTTTCATGCAAATAAGGTTGAATATTTTCACTCTGTCATTCACTGCCAAGAGTGTTCAAATTCTTTAAAATAATAATGCATTCTAAAGATTTCAATTTTTCTTACAAGACTTACACAAACTTTACTGGAACACCTCATATTTCAAGTTTTCAGAATCATGTCATTTGTAATCTCACAAGATACTGTACTACACAACATTTTTTAATTGTAACACAAAACACTGACATACTGTACACGAAAGCATAGACTGAAAAACGTGATCACTCAAGAGCAAGAAATGGTTAAAGACATCAACAAATTTTAAAGCCTCTATTAAAAAAAACCCTCAGTGAGCACACGAAATTATTAGTCCCCTCCAGTCAATGACCAACTCTCTAAATTTCTGTTCATCATAATTATATTTAGAAGAAAACTTCCCAGAGAAAGCTTCCCCTAATGCCTTAGAAATGGTTTAGATGTAACTCTACACCTTCACCTTCATTCAGTGCGTGGAGATCTATGAATATGTATGTAGTCCCTGCCCGTCTGCACCCAACCCCAGTGCCACTGGCCTGCAGGTCAAAAGCCCTGCCCCCATGCTGATTCCTCAGGTTTGTTACACAACATACTCTGTTTGTTTAAATTCACTTTAAATTCACAATTCACAATGTTAAAACTTTGGTTTTCACTGGAGTGGGTCTTCATGAATATCGTTGCTGTCCAATTAAAAATATGTATCTCCATTTTTGAGGATTTATAGTTTACTGCATCTTTGAAACACAGCAGCTGTCCTTCACATCATGTGAAAATTTCATGATGAATCGACAAATAAAAATGCTCCAAAATTATTTGGAATAAAATGTTTTTACACTGACTTCTATTAAAAGCTAAGAAGATTTTTCCTTCTCCTGTAAAAGTTACTATTTTGGGAGATACATTTTTTTTTACTGGACAGTGACGATATGCCCGACACCTGAAGGGATATATTTTCATGATGTGTTGTGATTAAACTTTCAGCCTAATATTTGTTTATAAACTATAAAGAGCCATCCAAATATTATATAAATATTCTGGATTTATAGTTTACCACTAGTTTAAAATGATCAAACATTACACATAAATCTTACAATACATAAATTCAGTGGCTGTTGGGAATTGTAAATATAAAGGCAATATTAATGTTGAAGACATCATAACCCATGGTTTTTACCACCAACAGTGTAATATGATAATTATTATTAAATAAATAAATAAATATCTAAGTGAGTTTCTCCATCTTGAGGAAATGTATACTGAATCATCAAACTACTTATGTAGAAATTTTGGAAAATCATTGGAATTTCTTTATTTGAAATGTGAGTAAATAAGCCTCAGTGACAGTGCCAAGAGACAGAGTAATTTATTATTCACAGAAAAATTGTTTCTATGTGGGTGTGTTAGCTTTTTGCCAAGCATGACATACTGTGAGAGGGAATAATGTGGTGTTGTTGAAGGACTGACAGGAACTGCTCTTGTATTTTCGGTCTTGAGAAGAACATGAACAAATGTGATAAACTGATGTGTATTTCACTAATGGATCTGAGGAGGATTTTAATTAATAGACTTAAGGGCTGCACTTCCTGTAATAACCGCAGAGGCATTACTTCATTTAAAATATAGCATTCACTTCTCTCCACTGTGGAAAACAACCATGTTCAAATCCATAATTAATGGTAACACGCATAATGGTAGATTATATGAGCCTAGAGTAACAAAGAATTAGGAGAAGATTAAGGTTACACCTGACGTTAGTCTCAGACAGAGGCCTACTCTTACCTGAGCAGGTAGTAAACGCTACAGCTTGATGTGAAATTTGAAAAATGAATAGCCGTCGTTTTCCCTGCATTCTAATATTTATAAGTCATTCTTAGACTTTATACCAACAACGCCATTAGCTACGAAACAACTGAAAAGCCACGCTGAATTGACGTAAAGTTTTTTTACCTGAGGAAAACCTTAGAGAGCTCAGAGCTGGAGGATTTTCAGAATTTGGCTCAAAGACGGTGGCAAATTCCACAGCATTCGCCCAGAAGACGAAATAAAAGTCACTTTAACGACTACAAGTAGCCAAAGCCTTCTGAAAACCCGCACTAATGTAGCTGTAAATCCTCTCGCCGTCTCTGAGTCGGTGTGGTTTTAGCTTTTTTCTCTCACACTCAGAACTCTTCTGCAGTCCACGCCTTGACAGAGCTTCATAAGGAAGTATAGAGATTTCACAATCTCTGCACCTCCAGCCTGGAGTGAGTGAGTGAGTGAGTGTACACACATACACTCACATATACACACAGATAGATAAGAGCTATTTTACAGCGTCCACAACCGCAGGATGTACTTTTATTACAGAAACCACACTCCACCCCACCTCCAACACTCTCTCACACAAACACACACACACGCACGCACATTTACAGTGCAGTAAAGCCCTGAAGCTGCTGCATTCCTGTAAACATGAACGGAATACGTCCTCTTTAATTCACTTACTATCTTCTTTGAGGGAAAAGAGGAATGAAAACCACTCAGCACATTATTATAATCATGAGCTATATTTCTATAAAATATCTTGCAACAACTGGCGGTGCAGCAGGTAGGTGTCGCAGTCACACAGCTCCAGGGACCTCTGAGACCCCCTCCGGGTAACTGTCTGTGAGGAGTGTGGTGTGTTCTTCCTGTGTCTGCGTGGGTTTCCTCTGGGTGACTGTCAGTGAGGAGTGTGGTGTGTTCTCCCTGTGTCCGTGTGGGTTTCCTCCGGGTGACTGTCTGTGAGGAGTGTGGTGTGTTCACCCTGTGTCTGCATGGGTTTCCTCCCGGTGAATGTCTGTGAGGAGTTTTGTGTGTTCTCCTTGTGTCTGCGTGGGTTTCCTCCGGGTGACTGTCTGTGAGGAGTTTGGTGTGTTCTCCCTATGTCCGTGTGGGTTTCCTCTGGGTGACAGTCTGTGAGGAGTGTGGTGTGTTCTCTCTGTGTCTGCGTGGGGTTTCCTCTGGGTGACTGTCTGTGAGGAGTGTGGTGTGTTCTCCCTGTGTATGCGTTGGTTTCCTCCAGGTGACTGTCTATGAGGAGTGTGGTGTGTTCTCTCTGTGTCTGCGTGGGTTTCCTCTGGGTGACTGTCTGTGAGGAGTGTGGTGTGTTCTCCCTGTGTATGCGTGGGTTTCCTCCGGGTGACTGTCTGTGAGGAGTGTGGTGTGTTCTCCCTGTGTCTGCGTGGGTTTCCTCCGGGTAACTGTCTGTGAGGAGTGTGGTGTGTTCTCCCTGTGTCTGCGTGGGTTTCCTCCGGGTGCTCCAGTTTCCTCCCACGGTCCAAAAACACACGTTGGTAGGTGAGTGTGTGAGTGAATGTGTGAGTGAATGTCGCACTGTGAAGGACTGGTGCCCTCTCCAGGGTGTGTTCCCACCTTGCGCCCAGTGATTCCGGGTAGGCTCCAGACCCACCGCGACCCTGAACTGGATAAACGCTTACAGACATTGAATGAATGAATGAATCTCATAATAAGGGGGGGACTTTCTCATGGCCTGTTCCTAGGTATCTCATAATTATAACTAATATCCCATAACTCTTTCCTCTACCTCACAAATACACCTGCACTTTACTGTCTACATGTTTACATGCCACTTTCATTTTCTGTCATAGAAATGTCTGTTTCAATTTATTGCTGTAGGTGATTGGAGCACACGTTCACTTTACCATTCACTTATGTATGTATCTCATTGAACTTTGCACTTTAATAGTCATTTAGTTATTCGCTGTAATTTCTTTTCCATTTGGCATTCTTGGTGAGGATCAAAGAAAGCATTTCATTGTACACGGAAACCTGTTCCTTACTGTGCAAATGACAATACACGCTCTTTGACTTATAACTCAACATTTTCTCATAAATTTAACTCACTATCTCAATATTATGACAACTATGATTTACTCTCAGCATTTCCTAGGGTTACCCATCATCATTTTGATTCACACCTGTAAATAATGTCTCAGACATATGAGAAAGTCTCATCATGATTAAGAGTCATATAAATATTATGGGTGGGCTCTATGTGAAGCTCTAATGGATTGGCATAGAATATTTTACATCTAATCTTGTGTATGATTATAATCACTTATCTAGCTTACCTAGTGACTGCTGTGAACAGAGCAGTTGACAACAGGGGAAAGACGTTGTGGCTGCTTGGAGAGACAGCTGACATAGGGGAATAGATACTTGTGAAGCTGCCACGGGCAACCTGTAGCAACAGCAGCCATGTGGATGCAACCAGTAAAGGCTACTATGAAACATATAGATTCAATACATATAGAGTCTGTGAGAGCAGGGGTGGAAGATGACTTAAAGGAGGATTACATGTTAATTTACATTAAACAATATACCAACTTAATATTTTTCTTTTAAATGATTTTACATTTATTTTTACTGCTAAACTGGTCTCAGTCTTGACTCAGACTCAACAGGTCTTGGTCCTGATTCAGACCAGGGTCTTGACTTGGCTCCAGTTGATTTAACTAGAACACTATAAGCCATCTTACTCCTGCCATGGCTAATGCAGTTTTGCATTACAGTGGTATAATATTATTAAATATTACTATACTAATGTTACTAATATCACTTGCTCTTTGGGGTTTACCATTAAATCCAGTCCGGTCTGGTGTTGACCTTCTCAGTGTTCTCCAAATAAAACAACACATAAAAAGCAAAGTACACTCACATGGCTTATGGCAATATACAGGGTGGGCCATTTATATGGATAAACCTTAAAAAAATGAGAATGGTTGGTGATATTAACTTTCTGTTTGTGGCACATTAGTATATGGGATGGGGGAATCTTTTCAAGATGGGTGGTGACCATGGCGGTCATTTTGAAGTTAGCCATTTTGGATCCAACTGTTGTTTTTTCAATGGGAAGAGGGTCATGTGACACTTTAAACTTATTGTTTTAAGGGGGAAAAGTGAGTGAGCATGTAGATGCTAAATCTAAGCTGCTCTAGATTTTCCCATTTAAATTCATGCTTTGGTGGCGCAGCAGGTAGTGTCGCAGTCACACAGCTCCAGGGGCCTGGAGGTTGTGGGTTCGATTCCCGCTCCGGGTGACTGTCTGTGAGGAGTTGGTGTGTTCTCCCCGTGTCCGCGTGGGTTTCCTCCGGGTGCTCCGGTTTCCTCCCACAGTCCAAAAACACACGTTGCAGGTGGATTGGCGACTCGAAAGTGTCCGTAGGTGTGTGTGTGTGAGTGAATGTGTGTGTGTGTCTGTGTTGCCCTGTGAAGGACTGGCGTCCCCTCCAGGGTGTATTCCCGCCTTGCGCCCAATGATTCCAGGTAGGCTCTGGACCCCCCGCGACCCTAAATTGGATAAGCGGTTACAGATAATGGATGGATGGAAATTCATGCTTTTCTATGAAGATTATACCATCTGTGAGAGTATGGCTGAACCAGCAATAAAGACTGAAAAGTTTAAAAATATTGAGATGTCCTTTATGCAGCAATGAATACTATCTCTTATATGAGCTCTCACACATTTGCTCTTTCAAACTATCTCATACTCCAGTGTGTGTCAGTCTTCAGATTGACAGGGAGTTCTGTCAGGTGAGAGCTTCATATCAGAGGGAAATCAGAGTAAACTGTAATAAGTATAAAGCTACTAATAAAGATATCAGTGATATCTTTTAGACTTAAGTTTTTATAATCCAAAAAATAAATTCACAGCATTTTGGGAATATTATGTCAATTTTGACAATAATATGGATAACTAAAAAGATTCAGTGAAAGTTATTACTGCATTAAAAAAAAGCACTAGCATGATAGCCATAATTTTAAACTGAAAATTGCATACCATATATGTAACATCATCTCAATCACTCCTCATCTCTCTAAGGCTTGCCCTTTTAATGTGCCTGAGAAGACTCTGAGAAGCTGTGAGATTAGCACCTTCCGCTGACCACAGCATCTTCCATCTAAATCTCAGGTCACCTATGCACCATGCAGTCGCCCTCTGTCCTTGTTGCTCATTGGACATCTTTGACCAGGTGGTCAACCAAAATCCAAAATCCTTCAAAGAATGGAAACAACTTGCTGATTCACCTCCACCAGTTTGGACTGAGCTGCGTGGTTGGCGGAACCTGGTGGGCCTTGTGGTGATCGACCGGTCATCCATTCTTCACTCCAGACTTCTTCTTCAGTCCTGATTCAGAGTTAATATGGGGGCTGGGGCGAGTGCTGAAGAGAAACACTCAAGGGAGCTAGAGAAGAAGCTGAAGGAAGACGCTGACAAGGATGCCAGGACCGTCAAGCTGCTGCTACTTGGTAAACTTTATTGACCCTAAGAGTGAGCCTTGAGGAACAACATAACACATGTTTATGGTTAGAGAGTTCTAGAGTTCTGGTAAATAATATGGTAAATGTTACTCACCTATTTACTTACTTAATAATTTCAAACTTAATACATTTTTTATAAGAAAAACATGCAATATGTATGTATTTTAAGAATCAACTTTATTTAAATATACATATAAATTCTGAAGTAATACTCATATTCGTTCAAACAACAGTAGAAATGCAGAGTACATATTTTAAAAGCATAATGTCACATTGAATCCAATGAGAACAACTAGTGTCAAATGGAAAATAACAAAAACATTTGGCTGATTATTCATGTGCTTGGTTTATATTTGTATGAAATAGCAAACATTATCAAATTAAGCAACGCTTTAGTCTTTTTGTGTTATCACTGCATTAAATTTGACTTTATCTCAGATCTGGGTCAGGGATAAGAAACTTTATTCAGTGTCCTCGCACACATCAGCTTTCACAGACTTAGGGCTAAAGTAATGATCCCAAGCCTCTTATTTTGATCCTCCTAGAGATAGGCACACAGGACAGGAGAGTGTTTTCACAAGCGCATTCCACACATACCGAAGAGGTGAGAGGAGAAAAGAGGGATAAGGAGGGAATGGAATTCTCAGAGTTGGAGGAAAGAGTTAGAGTAGATAT
This sequence comes from Hoplias malabaricus, assembly GCF_029633855.1. Classification (NCBI taxonomy): domain Eukaryota; kingdom Metazoa; phylum Chordata; class Actinopteri; order Characiformes; family Erythrinidae; genus Hoplias; species Hoplias malabaricus. The sequence goes on along the minus strand of NC_089802.1, from coordinate 42,389,380 downwards.
TTTTTTTTTTTACGGATTTTAACACTGGATTAATTTTTACTGTGGGACTCAATGTTCAGTAAAATAAATACACTCAAAAGTGTCCACAGGTGTGAGTATGTGAATGAATGTGTGTCGCCCTGTGAAGGTCTGGCACCCCCTCCAGGGTGTGTTCCTGCCTTGCGCCCAGTGATTCTGGGTAGGCTCCGGACCCACCGTGACCCTGAAATGGATAAGCGGTTTCAGACAACGAATGAACAAATTAATTCAAATCTGATTCTACTAACTTTATAATAAGTAAAAAGCTCTAGAAAAATCACGAAATCAGAGTTGATTCCATATTTACTAAGGATGGTGTTGAACACTGAAAATATGAAATTAAGACAAAACTAGAATCCACAATGCCTTGTATATGACAGTACAGGTTATTATTTTTTAAAATAGGAATTAAGGATATGACAGGTTACAAAAATTTTATTTTTTAAAATTCCTTATTTCCATATATGTTAATAATCCAGTCACCATAAACTGCTTTTCAACATCAAATGAGCAACTTGTATAATATGAAGATGCAGCCTGTGCTTTGCTTGTAAATACTTGTTTACTTTCTTTGGCTGAATATCATCATGGGGCCGGGATGGTGGTGCAGCAGGTAGGTGTCGCAGTCACACAGCTCCAGGTACCTGGAGGTTGTAGGTTTGAGTCCCGCTCCGGGTGACTCTCTGTGAGGAGTTTGGTGTGTTCTCCCTGTGTCTGCTTGGGTTTCCTCCGGGTGACTGTCTATGAGGAGTGTGGTGTGTTCTCTCTGTGTCCGTGTGGGTTTCCTCCGGGTGCTCCGGTTTCCTCCCATGGTCCAAAAACACACGTTGGTAGGTGGATTGGCGACTTAAATGTGTCCGTATGTGTGAGTGTGTGAGTGAATGTGTGTGTGTGTTGCCCTGTGAAGGACTGGCGCCCCCTCCAGGGTGTGTTCCCGCCTTGCGCCCAATGATTCCAGGTAGGCTCTGGACCCACCTCGACCCTGAATGAATATCATTATGGTAAATAGTGGTTGTGTTGTTATCTCTCACTCTGTATATCTAAAATATCTGAGGAACCAGATCCACAAGACAAAGAATAATCACAGTATATAAAAGCAAACATCTCCTGGGTCTTGATGGAAGATGAAACTTAAATTTGTCTTTTGTCCTGTTTTATAAAAGGCCAAAACTGTTTCTATTGTAAATATTTTAAAATGTTGTAAAATAAAAGAACACTGTTATATTTAGTTGAATTCGGCAATTTCCTTAGGATCAATAAAGTGTTATCTTATCTTATCTTAGATTTACATTCTATCCAAGTTTATATACACTAGCACTACTGCTTTAACCTTCAAATTGCCTGAATTGCTCTTCTGATTATTCATTCATTCAATCATTCATTCATTCAGTCATTCATTATCTGTAACCGCTTATCCAGTTCAGGGTCGCGTTGGGTCTAGAGCCTACCAGGAATCATTGGGCACAAGGTGGGAACACACACTGGAGGGGGTGCCAGTCCTTCACACACACACATTCACTCACACCTACGGACACTGTTGAGTCGCCAATCCACCTCTCCTGATTAATCCAACTTAATTCAAAAAATTATAATTTTAAACCTGGTGTGTTCAACTACTGTTAAACCAAATGTCTTTCCCTGGCTGGGTTTAAAAGGGACATTGGCTCTGGGCTGTGGGTGGGTTAGGACACAGGCTATGGATTTGATCTAGGTGTGTCATATCATGTAAATGTGTACAGGCCAGTAACTCTCTCTATATGAGCCCACATAAGCCTAAAGTGGGATGACTTCATTTTGAGAGAAAGTGTGTGTTTTCAGGTGAGCTGTCCCTGTTGGCCCTATGCTATGATGTTCATAGATTTAGAAAAGAAAAAAGACTGGCAAAAAAACATAGTTTCTTAAGTTCCTAGTGTTCTTGAATATCTTTTTTGATTCAGTGCTGCCACCTACTGCTTATCACTTGTGACCAACACAAGGCAATAATAATAATGCAATTATTAGATCATACAGTCGTTACTTAGGAGAACAAACGCTACATGAACATATATCTCATTATATATCTCAATCACTCAGCTAAATTCACACCTGTTGTATGATCTACTTTTCAGGTGCTGGTGAGTCAGGAAAAAGCACTATCGTCAAGCAGATGAAGTAAGTGATCCATGCGCTTCACTCTCTCTATACACTTAGCTTTAGAAGATCAGTTGGTAATGCTTGACTCATAGGAAGCATTCATAAATCTGCATAACAGTGTTAGGTGGTAGTTTGCTGTGGTATAGTGATGCACTGCTCTTCTGGGAAGGCTGTACACAATGTTCGAAAGCGTGTGATGATTTGATGGCATTGATATGATGACACACAAAAATGTAATGAGCTAATTACTACTGATGTTCCATTCTTGATTCTGGTTGACAAAAAACACGCCAACTCACCCCAAACTCTGATCCTCACTAAAATGCTGGAGTGCTTTATGTTAGGTATAGGTCCTTTACACCCTTATTTACTACACAAAACATGGGAATTTCTTTTTTAATTCATCCGAGGACTTACATTTACATTTCAGCATAGCTGCTCGAGATGAGGGTAGGTACATGAGTTTTGCCTGACGTAAGCAAGGACTACTGACGTGCAGACTGACCAATTAAATGTTTACAGAAAGATTATCGACCAATAACGGTAGCTCTACAGTCAGACCGTCCAATCAGAAGATTTTAGGCTAGTTTACCACGCCCCCTTCTCACTCAAGTGAACCAATCGGAGTAGGGGAGGGCGGGACTAGTTTGTGAACGAAACGCTTCTCGAAGTTCTCTGTAAGTTCTAGAAAAACAAAATCCCGGACGTTTGTGAAATTCCACTCGGACATTTTTTAAGTCTAAAAAAGAGGACGTCTGGTCACCCTGTCTGAATTCACTCATGATAGATTAAAGATAAAGGCCTTCATGACAAATGACAGAAACTGCCCTGACTGCAAGAAGATGGCGGACCACTGTTGTCCCACTGAGGGCACAGTTGGAGGTCCACTAGCTAGTGTTCTACACAGTGTTTTCTGGGCGGACCGCTGGTGATTAAACAGAATTTTAGACAAAATGCCACATTTTAGCACTTTTCCATTCACAATCCAATTTACATTTTTTTCCTTCATTAGGTTTGTTTTTTTATTCTTTATAAATAAGATCAGTAAATCATTTTAATCCAGCACAGCGTCCATAATCATTTTATATCAGGCGTATACTCATTATTATATCTCTCATAGTTGTTGGTGATATTTGTATTAGCTTGTTTTTCCAGAATAAAAGTCTCTGTGAATGTAAAATCTGTTTAAGGAGATTATAAATGAGTTATATCCTGTACAGGACAGTAATCTGAGTGGTCCGATGGTGGACGTGCATTGGTCTACAGTCAGTGGTGTGACAGCGTTTTTAGGCCAGTGGACCGATATATGCTTGCTGTCTGTGTGATGCTAACGTTTTCCCTAAAATATTAACACACTGAAACTTTTAATCACAATTAGTCATAGCAAATTATGATTATATATTTTTAATCGATCGAATGCTGTTGTTTCACTTCAATGAAATGGCACTGAAACCTGTAAGACAAGCATTTACAAACGCTGTTATATTTGTCATATTAGATTTACGTATGTGCGTTAAAGGTGGAAACTGTGATTTTAAATTCTTGTAGCTCATCCAATTGTGCTTCTTCAACTACAGAATTATTCACCAAGATGGTTACTCCCTACAAGAGTGCTTGGAGTTCATTGTCATCATCTACAGCAACACTCTGCAGTCCATTATGGCTATCGTTAAGGCTATGACTACTCTCAACATTAGCTATGGAGACCCAGCCCAGCAGGTATTGACTTATACATATTGAATCACGTATGGATCACACAAGTTTGATATGTGCAGGAATCTCATCTCCATGGCAATAGGACCAGCCATCTGAGTGTGGGTTTTATGTTTGGCAGGACAATGCCAGGAAGCTGATGCACTTGGCTGATACTATTGAGGAGGGCACCATGCCCAAGGAGCTGTCTGACATCATTCTGCAGCTGTGGAAAGACACTGGGATCCAGGCATGCTTCGACAGAGCCTCAGAATACCAGCTCAATGACTCCGCCGGATAGTACGTCCACATTTCACTGTTTAATCATGTTACACATGGAAAATGTAAGGAGAAGGAGCACTGGGAGTTATTCCCAAGATTTGTTTAGGGTAGTGAAGGACAACACCGCCCTCCACACAACAGACTGTGTCATGATACATTTTTCTGGATATGCTTCTAGAGCACTGAACACTTGTCTGAATTATAAAGAAAGACAGATTTAGACCAATTACAGAAGACTTGTATTTAACCCTGTGTAAAGTACTTGCTTGAATAATGCAGACTAGATGTTGCCATTAGTTTAAATTAACTTTATTAACTGTTATGCGGGGTGGCACCGTGGCACAGCAGGTAGTGTCGCAGTCACACAGCTCCAGGGGCCTGGAGGTTGTGGGTTCGATTCCTGCTCCGGGTGACTGTCTGTGAGGAGTGTGGTGTGTTCTCCCCGTGTCTGCGTGGGTTTCCTCCGGGTGACTCTCTGTGAGGAGTTGGTGTGTTCTCCCTGTGTCTGCGTGGGTTTCCTCCGGGTGACTGTCTGTGAGGAGTGTGGTGTGTTCCCCCTGTGTCCTCCCACAGTCCAAAAACACACGTTGGTAGGTGGATTGGCGACTCAAAAGTGTCCGTGGGTGTGTGTGTGAGTGAATGTGTGTGTCTGTGTTGTACTGTGAAGGACTGGCGCCACCTCCAGGGTGAATTCCCGCCTTGCGCCCAATGAATCCAGGTAGGCTCTGGACCCACCATGACCCTGAACTGGATAAGCGGTTACAGATAATAAATGAATGAATGAACTATTATGCGGAAAAATTGGGCAAAATTTGAACACAATAATTTTTTACGTAGATATCGCCTGAAAATAAAGTGCGTACTTACTTGTAGACATACTTAGCTGGGATTATCAGACAGGCCCTTTTTGCCTGTTCCAACCAGTTCACAAACCATATCATGATATTCATTCATCTTCTTTAACCACTTCATCCTGATCAGGCTCAGAGTGGATCCTACACAAAACCACTGGGCACAAGGAACAGGAACACACCCTGATCAGATCACCAGTGCATCACATGGCATCTCACACACACACAGTCACTCACACACTCATACCTATGGACAATTTCACACATACTCACCCAGTCAAATTCAGGTCCAGCAAAGATATAACCACATCCTTGTGTTTCTCTGACTTTCTGTCAGTTATCTGAATGACTTGGAGAGATTGGTCCGGCCTGGGTACGTCCCCACTGAGCAAGATGTGCTGCGATCTAGAGTGAAGACCACCGGCATCATTGAGACCCAGTTCTCCTTCAAAGACCTCAACTTCAGGTAAAAATACAATACATATCAAAAATTTGCTGACATTTAAATATTCCATAATAAGATCTGGTCGTATAATAAATATATGTCCAAAATGCCTCATATTTAACCAAATGTAGGTTACCAAAAAGAAATGAAATAACAATTACCTAAAAGAATAATTAAAATCACTATTATTACTATTAATGTTTAAAATGATTGAGAAGCCATCTACTGTTGCTTTGTTGTGTAGTTTGTACCTTTCTATCTTCACCGAATGAGTTATTAATGAATGTCATGTATTATTTTGACAAGTGAATGGCAGTGTACTTCGAAATAAATGTTCATAAAAACCCCTTAAAAACCACAATTGCCTGCAGTGATGATGAGTTGCATAATCATCATCAATGGCATCATATTGCAACATCTGGATATGTATGAATATCAGCTACAGCAGCATGTCATGTAGCATGTAGTAAACCTTTAAAAAAAGTACTTCATCTGAAAACACTATCATGGCTGAACAGTAATATGGGGCCATTAATATAGCCACATTTACTAAATATCTGTATTATTGTATTAATGCATGTATTATTAGTAAAATTAGCATCACACCTTGATAGTGTGGGTCATTTAGATGCTCTGAAATGTAGTTTTGTGTTTTGCTTGTATGCTATATGACCAAAAGCTTGTGGATATGTGCTCAAACAAACAACATTTATGAAGAATATAAATATTGAGTTGGTCCTCCATTTCTGCAGTACCAGCTTCTAGCCTCTGGGGAAGCTTTTCTTTACGTTGGAATACTTCTCTGATGATTCGATTGCCTTTAGTCATATTAACATTACTGATGTCAGCTACTGATTGTAGATGGTTAGTTCCACACCAGTTCATCCCAAAGGTGCTTGATCACGAGAGAATGCAGTTCCACTTCTCCACAGCAATGTTATTCATCTTTAGCAGACACACTGAGCTCCAGGGCACCCTATTTCTTTAGTAGCAGTTCTGTGAAGATTAAACAAGCTATGCATACACAACTGAAAGTGTGTGTTCAAAATGGGTGCCCCTTATTCATGGATTGCAGCTGATGTCACAGTACTAGGGACCTACACATTACTCACACAACAAACTGTGATAGTTAAACTATCAACACTTGTAGTCCTCATTTAGACATTAAATTGAAAGAAATATAATATCAAAGAGACTGGGCCGTGTCCCAAAGTAGCGCCATACATAGTCCACATCACAGATAATAAAACTAATATTACAAATACTTATTAGATGCAAATTTAACAGGGAAACTTAAACCTTATAGCTAAGTAAAATTATTTTAGTGCACAAACCATTATTTTATTCTGTGGCATGGAAACCTCTCTCACTGATCACTCACACTTTCAGACAAGGGGAATGACTTTATTAAACTGTAAGCCAAACCACAGAAATATTTTAGGCAGTCAGTCGCGATAAAATTGTCCTCCAAGAGTCTGTTCCACTCTCAGGATGTAGGGACAGCAGGATCAGGTTATTTACCTGTACACGAGGGAAAAGACAACCCGGTCTCACTTATTCGTGATATAATCACATATATAGGAGACTGCAATTTGTGACATAGTCGCATATTTTCGACATTTTATGCGACAATATCACAATCATAAGTGAATGGGTAATTACCATAGAAACCGTCATATCCTTGCACCGTGTTATGTGACAGTAACACGAAAACTCCTCCTCATTGAGGCGTCATTACCATCCGTTAATACCACTGTCTTATTTTTATTTACGGAAAATATATCCTTACTAGTTCATTATTTGCTAAAATATCGAAGCAAATAATGGCTAGAGAAATGTCTTTTCAGTATTAACCTTTTGAAAACTAGTCAAAATAACGTTAAGTGAACGAAATGTTCTTGTTAGACTTAAAGCTAAAGTAGGACACCAATAATAAGCATTGCTTAGGAGAAATATTATAATAAAATACTTTATGCCTTTATTGGAATAAGAATTTCTGTTATGTAATTCTCATTATGCCTTTTTCTATGTTATGAGTAATGACCCTGTAATGAGGAAGAGTTTTCATGTTACTGTCACATAGTGTTTCTATGGTAATTACCCATTCACTTATGATTGTGATAATGTCGCATAGAATGTCGAAAATATGCGACTATTTCACGAAATGCAGTCTCCTATATATGTGACTGTATCATGAATAGGTGTGAGACCGGATTGGAAAAGAATATGTGGCCTGTGCCTGTCTCTTACATATTAAAACAATACACAAGTGAAATAAAACAATTGTGGAAGCTTATGATTTGTGTATGAATAACTCAGTCAGATTCAGGCAGAGCAAAGAAATGCATTGAATTCTGTTGTGCTAATGTGCTATAATGCTGATAATGCTAAAATGGCTAACTATTTTAAAGAGGGAGTGGGCTTCTGTGCCTCTGGGTGTTGTAAGACTCCAGTGCAAGGACAGGAGCTGTGTATGAAATAAAATTATCTCTCTTTCCCATCTGTTTACATTAGTGCTGTACTCTGAAACCAGACAAGTTCCCCAGTTCCCACAACACAAAATTGCATGAATGCAACTCATTAAGCTTATAGTGTCTACAAACTTTTGAACATATAGTGTAGATTGGAGCCTAAATGCTAAAGCTGAATTGCATGTGCCAGTGAAGACAAAACAGATGATGGAGGTAAACATTTTCCATAATGTCCGTACTGACCACTCTGAACACTGTGTGTAGGATGTTTGATGTGGGAGGTCAGCGCTCCGAGAGGAAGAAATGGATCCACTGCTTTGAAGGTGTCACCTGTATCATCTTCATTGCAGCTCTGAGTGCTTACGACATGGTGTTGGTGGAAGACGATGAAGTGGTGAGTTCAATTGAATGCTGAATACCAAGAAACCCCAGAGACATAGAATTATGCATTTTACTTCCATTCAAAACCACCAGTGACTACAAGCTGTTTTTGTTTCAGTGTCAAGAAAAATTACAAGATATATTCAGTATAAAATGACACTGAAGCCTCAACATCTGGATACATTCATTCATTATCTGTAACCACTTATCCAGTTCAGGGTCGCGGTGGGTCCAGAGCCTACCAGGAATCATTGGGCTCAAGGCGGGAATACACCCTGGAGGGGGCGCCAGTCCTTCACAGGGTGACACACACATTCACTCACACCTACGGACACTTTTGAGTCGCCAATCCACCTACCAACGTGTGTTTTTGGACTGTGGGAGGAAACCAGAGCACCCGGAGGAAACCCACCCGGACACAGGGAGAACACATCAGCTGCTCACAGACAGTCACCCGGAGCGGGACTCGAACCCACAACCTCCAGGTCCCTGCAGCTGTGTGACTGCGACACCTACCTGCTGCACCACCGTGCGGCCCCATCTGGATACAACTTTAGCATATTTTTGTATTTTGTGTGTCCACCTTTTTGCCCTAATCACAGTTTCCAGAAACCATATTTTTTTTATTTTTTTAAAAGAAAACTGCAGGAAAAAAATTTCCAAACCTCCAAAAGTCTCAGGAGCTGGTCGTAAAGTCTGAAGAGGAAAAGGAGCTTGATCCCATTTCTCTTTCAATTACAAAAGTTTAAATGCTGTTTATCGGATGGGGACAGTTTTGTTGGCCTACCAGGTCTTGTGAGGTTGTTCAGAGTCCCGTTTTCATGGGTGTTCCCAGTCTACTTGATGCTGGTGCACATCGAATTTAGAGGGGCACAGCTGCACCCTTCTGCTTGCCACTCAGCCATAGAAGCACAAAGCCTCTAGTAAAATCGCTGTTAAACAAAAATGCTGGTCGCAAAACAAATTTCTATTGTCTGAGTAATATCACAGAATAAAAGTCTTTGGAAAGACAAACACAAAAATGGATGAGAAGTAAACACAAGTAAACACAAAAATGGATGAGAGGGCAAATGAGCACTAAATAAATTATTATTAATTGCATTCTGTTTATGTGCACTTTCTTGAACAAACAGAAACAGTATAAATCTCAGATTTGCTACATTTGGTTTGGCCTAAGGGTTAGAGACCGGGCTTGGTACCAGAAGGTTGCTGGTTCTATCCCCAGGTGTGAAGTGGATCACCATGGGTGAAGTGCCCTTGAGCAAGGCACCGAAACCCTAAACGCTGTGTGTTCACAGCCCCTAGTGCACTAGTGTGTGTGTGTTCACTGCCACAGATGGGTTAAATGCGGAAGACAAATTTTGTTGTAGGTTGTACAATGACATATAATTGCATATTAACATTATTAACATTAACATTATTAACATTAACATTATATTTGCCAATACGCCATCCTTTTTTCCTCTGACATACAAGGCGTTTATTGAAAATAAGAGAGAATTTTGTTACTAACTTTCTGCAGCTCCTAATTTAATATGATTTTGTCTAGAATTGAACAATTCAGGAACGACAGTTTTTTAAAATGACTATACTCAGGGGTAGTTATGATGCATGATGTCTTACTTTTATTTTCTGTGGGCAGGGAATGTCTGACTGTTGACTTTAGTAGTTTATTATTTATTTTTAGCTATGAACAGTAAAGGCAGATTTTGTTTAAATATCTACAAAGCTTACATTCCTCTGTGTAAAAACCAAAATAAAAACGGTCTCTGACTGAAAGTGTTAGTTTCAAGCAGCACTGAGGCATTGTGGGAAATGTAGGACTACCTGTATTATAAGATAAAACTGACTTTTTACTGCTGTAATTTTAGTGGGGCACAGCATCATTTTACTGGAGCACATCTCCTTTGAGTTGCCCTGTGAAGGACTGGCGCCCCCTCCAGGGTGTATTCCCGCCTTGCGCCCAATGATTCCAGGTAGGCTCTGGATCCACCGCGACCCTGAACTGGATAAGGGTTACAGATAATGAATGAATGAAATGAACATCTCCTTTGAACTCCAGAGTTTGAGACTTCACTCACATTGGCTTTCTTCTTCCTTTTCCACTTAAAAAATATTCATACTTTCATACCATGGCATGTTTTCGTACTTCATGAAGTGTAATAACTCATGACTGTAACTAAAATTATCAGAGTTCTTCTCTGTGACTTTTGTCTTGAAGAACCGAATGCACGAGAGTCTGCACCTGTTCAACAGTATCTGTAATCACCGTTACTTTGCCACAACCTCCATCGTACTCTTCCTCAACAAGAAAGACGTCTTCGTTGAGAAGATCAAGAAGGCCCACCTGAGCATGTGCTTCCCTGACTATGATGGTAAGACCAAGTAATCATCAATTATAGTCAACTTCATAACCAGCAAAATAACGATGTTTCATCCTTAGCTGGAAAACAACTCACAATGAAAGAAATGTTCACTATTACGTAATTAGTGCCTTGGAAATATAATCATAAGAGTGAAATAAATGCTACAAATATCTGTATATTACACATCGTTTACTCTACAGGGTGGGCCATTTATATGGATACACCTTAATAAAAAGGGAATGGTTGGTGATGTTAACTTCCTGTTTGGGGCACATTAGTATATGGGGGGGGGGGGAAACTTTTCAAGATGAGTGGTGACCATGGTGGCCATTTTGAAGTCGGCCATTTTGGATCCAACTTTTGTTTATTCAATGGGAAGAGCACCTGAAAGTACGGATACTGGAAGTCTGTGCTAGCATTTCTCCTGAAGTGTTGCTATCAGTGTATGAAGAGTGGGAGAAGAGGATTGCATTGACAATCCAACACAATGGGCAGCACTCTGAACACATTTTATAAGTGGTCAGAAACTTGTAAATAACTCATGAAAAAATAAAGTTACGTTAAAACCACAAAAACAAAAGTTGGATCCAAAATGGCCGACTTCAAAATGGCCGCCATGGTCACCACCCATCTTGAAAAGTTTCCCCTCTCCCATATACTAATGTGCCACAAACAGGAAGTTAATGTCACCAACCATTCCCATTTTATTAAGGTGTACCAATATAAATGGCCCACCCTGTATTATACATCTTCAGTAATATTAACTGAACTGGTGTAACAAGCTCATAAATATTCATTCATTGTTTTTATATTAATGTTGTAGCCTGTCACTGCTTAAGAAGCCTCTATGTAGAAAGCTTTTGATTTACAACTTTTCACACTTTTATCCTTTCACACTGATTCATGATGAATGGATCAGTGTGTCATCTTGTCATTTCGGGCATAAAGATTTAATTATTGCTTTATAATATTCCGTCCTTATCAAGTGCATACTGTGACTGTCGTGGTACTCCCAAGGGTTCATGTTCTATCTTTAATTAGAGAATATAATTATACCTTATTCTATTTTTCATACACCCCATTTCATCTCCAGGAGTTATATTATGTTGTTTTATTTTACACAGTTCTATAAAGAAAGATTACAAATATTCACCTCTCTTTCTGAAGAGAGAAGAGAATGTAATGTATCTTTAGGGAACAAAACCAGCCCTTAGCACCACTGTTGTATCTTTAGTTACCAATAGCTTACCTCTACTATTCCTTTCTGAAAGTGTATGTGGCCTTCAAAGTGTTAACAAAACTGACAAGAGATTCAAGAAAAATGAACCAAAATGTGATCCAATATATGCGCCACATTTACTTGGAATAAAGGCCTGATACAAGGTTTTGCTGAAGAGTGGTGGTTTGCCAGCACCAACAGAATTAATCTGAGATGTTGATAACATTACACAGCTTTCAGAACGTCTGTTCTTGAGAGGATTTAAGTTCATAATATGCTTAGCACTAATACGGTAATTGACCTTGCTCCACATTCTCAGGCACTCTGTCTGTTTTTTTATTATTATTTTATTTTGCACCCCCCCTGTTAAAATTTTTTTCTTTATTTTTATTATTATTTTTTTATATCTCATAGAGCTACTCTACAGAGAACACACCTAATCAACACATTTGCCAAAGCTGCAGACAATATGCAAATATAATACATAATTAGGTGGCTAAAGTGCACTGACTGCACTTTTAAAAATGTATATTTTAGGTCCAAACACTTTTGAGGATGCTGGCAACTACATCAAGGTGCAGTTCCTGGACCTGAACTTGCGGCGAGATGTGAAGGAGATTTACTCACACATGACATGCGCCACGGACACAGAGAACGTCAAGTTTGTGTTCGATGCTGTGACAGACATCATCATCAAAGAAAACCTGAAGGACTGTGGCCTCTTCTAAACTCACACAAACTTGAGAAAAGAGGTGAGATTAAACATCCATTTGATTTAATGCAACGTGTAGAAAATGATCTCTCCATTCAGCAGCAATCTATCTGTATACTCTCTGTAATCAAGTCTACCAACACCTAGATGCAGAATCTGTATTTGTAATGGTGTAAATGGGGTCATAGTGTCACTGTAATCATGCCAATATATTGTAATGCAAATACTGGATTGAAAAATCTTCTGTTCTCCCATTCTAGGCTTGGAGCTGTGCATCAGTCAAAATAATATCAAATCAGCCCCTCTCTTCGTTTTTTTCCCCTCAAAGAAAGGTTTATCACTCTCATATCTAACCTATGCACACTATATTTGGATTCCAACAATATGAGGGCACAGACACAGGCAGCATCTGAGTAAGAGTGGCCCTGAGAAGAGGAACAGACCTACATGGTTGCTACTGGTAACTTCATAGTCTTGTACTGTGTACTAGATTCTGGACAGTCACACTGAGCCCAGTGGTGGGAAGTAGTCATAGCAGCATTTCACCAGCTGTTCACTAAAGGCAGAAAGGATCTGTTGGTGCATTAGTTTCTCCTGTTAACAGAATCATGTGGGTAGGTGTTTGGCTATTGTAGCTTTTTTGCAGCGGTGGACTACCCCTAGTCTCCCTAACAAATGTATGTGACATAGCTGTTCAGAAAATGGCCAGCCTTCAAAAACCCACCTGCATATGCACTTCAGCAAATCCTCTGTAATTCTAACAGTGAGAGCTACTTATGTTTATTACTGTAGCAGTTACCAACTGCATAGTTCATATGTACTTCATACTTAAAAGCTTATGCATATGGGAAGGACCTGTCAGGCATGAGACTCATCCCATTATCTCTATTAATGTAAGACTGTTCTAATTAAAAGAAACCCACCTGTACATCCTGACATCGCTTTGCTCACAGAGATATTTTGTATTATGGTGTAGAACGGCTGTGTGCGATCACAAATTGAACTAACCAAAAAAGGATTCATCAAAGCGTATGGAATTATCCAATGCTGGAGTGGCCATGGCTTCAGAAAAAATTAATTGTTGAGAAATGAAAGAAAACATTTCTGACCTGTGAATATATAATTAATAATAATAATAATAATAATAATAATAATAATATCAATAAAGCTTCTGTAGATATGTAATGCATTTGTCCTTGATGTCTCCTATTTTGTAGAACCTGGGCCCATGAAGTTCTCAGCAGGCCTGCATATATATGCAATATAAAAAAAAAGATGTTACTATTAGGTGCATAACATTTTTTGTGTAACATAACTGTAATTAAAAATGAAAAACATACCCCCCACCTTTTGCCATTTTACGGTAGCTGTTGCATAATATTAAAATTCCCATTTTATTCAACAACATCAAAAACCAATGTGGATTGGTTTGTTGTTCTTGGGATAATAATGTAGACTAATTTACATCTCAGTTTTGGTTTAGATGATTTAAGATGGTGATTTCAATGTTAGAGATAATTCACTTTTCACTTTTTTTTTTTTTTTTTTTTTAAATAAAATTACAATTGTCAGTTTATATACTAAGCAACAGTTAACATAAAATAACAAAAGTGTTTGAATATTGAAAATACATTACACAAAATTTTCCTCCCACAAAAACACATGCAGACAGTTGGATTGCTTATTTGAAAGCGTCCGTAGGGGTGGGTGTGTGTGTGTGTGGGAAATTGTCCACAGGTGTGACTGCACAGGGTGTGTTCCTGCCTTGTGCAATGAATCTGGGACGTCTCCGGACCCACTACAGTTACTGAAAATGAATGAATGTAAAAACATTAAGGGGCACATCTAGTTGGAGTTAAATAAATAAATAAATAAGCAGCTCAAGATAGTGGAAAAATAGAGAAATTGCTTGAAAGTTTATTTCCAAATAATAATAAAACCTTTACATGTGATGTCACAGATTACATTGTTCCCCAGACATTTGTGGCAAAACAGCTCTTCAACAAAGGGTTAATCTTCAGCATGCAAAGCTAAAGTGTTTGAGCCATTAGACCATAAAGTTTTAATGTGGTATATCAGGCCTGTAATGAAAAACAAAATTATCTAAGATTATCCCTGAGTGTCTTCTTGTAATTGAAACACAAAAAATTAAAAAGCTAAGTTAAATAGTTTCTCTCTTCAAATTTTAAAATGACTTTTCCATCAAACTATTCTAAGATACCAAGTTCATAAATGACTCAAGCCTTCTGATTCTGTTTAAGGCAGCTTGTATGTGTTGGTTCTATAAGGCTGAGCAAATAATGCAACTCAAAGCTAGCGGTTAACAAGCTCATATGCTAATATGTAAAAATAGCACTCTCAGTTTCAAGACATTTCAGCGAAGAAATGAAAAGTGTTTCATTTAATAATAGTACTTGGTCCTGCTGTTTAATCATTTGTTCATACTTCATGGAAATATTAAGCCATTTAGGTACCAATGATGGTATTATGGTTGATGACAAGTCCATTTTACATGATTTTCCAATTACTTCAGATGAGATCAGTCAGCCAAACATCCCCTTTTTTTTGCATCTTAACTTTAGCACTGTGCTTATGAGGCTAACACAATATTTACCCACAGTCCCAAAACACCCTCCCAATCCACATCCAGGCCTCCTTTAAAGTCACACAGGCCTGTTACGTGGGTTAGAAACCAGTGTGACTAGTGTAGATAAAGAGAAGTCAGCCATTTAAAATTTTCCCTAAGCTGTACTGACAAATTAATATGATGTTAACAAAGACCTGAATGTGTGTTGAGCAGGTTGAGGGCGTTTTGTGTCACTGCTGATTTCTGTTGTTCCTAAGCAACGTTAGCCTCACGGTTCCAGTGCTAAGCTAAAGATCTTGATTCTAATTACTAATTGACTTCCTTATTATCCATTAAAAATCGAATATTTTTCTATACTTTGTTAATTGCCAAATTTGGGGCACCAAACCATGTCTTGGCTAAATGACAACAAATGGAATTAGTGGAAAAGTTGACAAAATAGGATTTTTTTTTAACAGAGGTCTGTGTTATATGGCAATTTTAAGAATCCCTATAAAACCCTTAAATGTGCAAATTTCATAGAAACAAAAAAAATAAAAACAAACAACAACAAAAATAACAGACTTTGAACATTGCATGTGCAATCCTTCATGCCGATTTTATGATAGCCCTGGAATCATCAGAATGAAACACAAAAGTATCAACCCAAATTCCATGAATAAAAATTACCCCTCAATGGCTGTCAGGTACTACATATTTATGACAAAGGACAAGCTAGGAAGTTTGAATACCTGACACTACATTTGATCATCAGCTCCTTAAGTATAACACAATCCCTTGTATGGCTTTGTTCACAGATCGCACATCATGAGAACTTTCATACAGATTACACTTCGTCTAATATCAAATTTGACTATTCTATGAATTAAATATGTAGGGAAAAAAAAAACATGCACTTGACCCTGAGGACAATCTAGGGATCCGCAGATGTGTAAGGCACAGACTTCAGATAATATATATTAAAAAAAAAAAAAAAAAAGTAACATAAGGGTATTTAAAGCCTACATGGCCATTGGATGTGTTTTCTCCATACGTTGCACACTATATGTCCTAATGTTTGAGGACACCGTTTATACTCAGTGATTTCATTTACTTTGAGGTATACCCACTGTGGACATTCAAATTTACACACACAGCATGGACAGACAAGCAGTGAAAGCTGCTTCCTAGAGCAGCTGCTCATGAGCATATTGCCATTATGTCCAAAGCCCAGAGTCAGCTAGCGAGTATAAAGACCCAGCCATGAATGAGCAGAGTGAGGGAGCTCAATCCAATACTTTTGAAATAAGCTGGGCTGGTGTTTTGGTTCAGAACTAACCATTAAAAAGCATTTCCCAGCCCTAGTAATGGTCTTGTGGTGGAATGCCATAAGGTTAAAAAATGTTCCAAGATCTAGAGTACTCTTACTGCAGCAAAGTGTATGTGGCGCTCACAAACTTTTGGCCAAAGTGTGTATCAATTAAAACAGTTTCCTGTGTTTAGAAAGCGCCTGAATGGGTCTCAAAATCAGAAACCAGAACCAAAGCAATGACAGGAGCCATGCTCTGAGCTGCACTTTTAACTTACGGCAACTGTTTAAGAATCACATCTATGCTGTGGCATTGAACTGAAAACTTAAACCTTTAGAGCTGACAAAGAAAGGCAAGGTATTGCTAAGTGAATCAACATAGTGTAAACAGTTTGATTAACTGTACAATGTCCATTTTCCTGGAAGGTATACAGCTCAAACTTTGCCTCTTCAATACAATTATGCAGAGCCCTTGGTAAGAATTTCAAAAAAATGGCACTGAAAAAATTATTTAAGTATAAAACAGGATTAAAGACACTTAATAACAAAAAAAGCAAAACACTGCTACTCCTAGAGTACCAGCTGGTCGACCCTGAATTAGCACTGGACTGTAGAGATATGTCATGCCTGACCAGATGCCTGTGGATGCCATTTTCTGCCACTTGAGAAAACAAAGACATCAATTGTCTGACGCAAAGCACTGAACAGCAACCCCTTAAGGATTAATCCATAAATGTGTATTTAATGAGAGTGAGTGAGCTATAATTACAAGAATGTATGGGGCTATTTTGAAACTGCACGTCATAAGCATGAGATTATTATGTACCAAATGGCTATGCACTCACCCCCCCCCCCCCCAAGTGGCAGAAATAAGCTTCCACAGAAAACTCATCCACACCTGCTATCGGTTCCTGTCACAGAAATGTACTTAAAAGGTATATTCCATTGATTTTTCAAAATCTCTGCTTAAATCACCTGGGTTAGTAAGAACCAGACACTGTAGCATTTGTAGAGGAGCATTTAAAGCTTTTTAATGCTCCTAAAATCAATCTCACTGGAAGGCAAAGTTGTTTTTGGAAAATTTGAAACCTCTGTAGAATGTCCTTTTCTATGAACTTTCTACTTATTCAGGCTAAAGTGACTAGAAACAGGGAAAGACACCTACAGGGCTCAGGATAATAACTGGCCCGAATTAGGAATCATTCACTGTTGGTAACTGCAGCACTAATGGGGATAGGTGTTCTTTATGATTTCTACCACCAGTGTGTAGAAAAAACCTGCCCAGAATGCAGACATGCCAACGCTCACACAGAACAAACAAACCTATCTCCAGCAGAAAGAGCCTATGCCAGTGCTTTGTTACATGTGTTCTGAGTTTCACTGAAACAATACAGCTCTTTGTGCAAACCAACAATGATAAGAGGAAGTAGACGACTAAAATATTCTCAGTTTGAAGAGCCATGCAGCTGAACCCCTCCAGGGGGCGTAGTGTTGAGGCAGCGCTGAGGTCAGGAAAGGCCCACCATGTGGTCAATCTGTCTCATGTACATGCTCTTCAGGGGCAGAGCATACCGTCGCTCCTCAGGGATGCGTTCACACTACAACACACAATTACACACTGGAATGGAACCTGGGGACAGCAACTAACTGCAGCAAACTTCAGTTTCTCACTTAATTAACATATTTGATTTTAGATTTACAACTAACATTTTGAAGACCACCAACAATATTTAAGACCACCATGCTATAATGCTTCAACAAAACGTACAACTACACTGTAATGCCACCGTAAGCTACTAAAAAAAAAATGGCATCAAACATCAATATCACAGTCTACATCAGATGTCTGCTGTTACCTTTAGACTTTACCCACCCATGTGAAATTGTGAAATAGTAGGTACTTTAAGTAAAGATTAAAGCCTTCCACCATGTTGCAAGTCAAGGTTATTATTATTAATTAGTGCTCTTACGTTGCTGATGTTGGCTGGAGGCTCTTTGACAGGCTCTTCACAGGGGAATTGCTCCTCCCAGCTTTTCTGTCTGAAGCGAGGGTCTATGGGCACCACATGGCCCTCTGTGGTGAAGATGTACCTGTTCCCTGACCGGTGCAATGGGTTGTCTTCATCAAAGAGCTGCAGAGGGACAAAACTAGTTAACCAGATGCTGCATGGGCACAGTTGCAGTTAAAATTTAGTACAGTCCTAACCCTATAACCATGTCAACTCTAACCCTGTCATCAGCCAATATATCAGTTTGATTTTGGGCCATGGTGTTACCCACTATAACTCAGTTTTTAAGCAGAAAGAAGCACATACCAAGTAAAGGTACTTGCAGGTCTCACTGAGGAAGAAACTCTCCATTCGGTCCTCTTTGGACTTATCCACTACATGATGGAGGGTGGCATAGCCACATCTGCAATGTAGAGTCATCATTAAACACATTAACATGTCCTGACATCACTAACAGGAAATCTGGTCAACCATTTTAATAAACCACATACTTGACTTTGGTATTATTCTCAAGGCTCTGAAGGATGTCCATGCCAACATGGAGATAGAAGGGATTCTTGGTGGCCTGTGAAAACAAAGATCAACATTTACACATTTATTGTTTCTGCAAGAAAGTGTAGAGTATGGTCCTGTTACTTCCACTTGCAGTATCTAGGGAATCTTCTTTCATTCTTCCTCAATGTGGGTGTTCGTAATCGCTCCCTGTGAGGACTTAATGTGTTCCCTACAAATATAAATCAAACTACACATTGGTGAATTCTATTACCCACAATCCACTGTGGTCCCATGATGTTTCACAGGTAAAACAATTTGAAAAACATCCCAGAAAATGGAGAAATTGTGATTGTGGAGATGGTTTTGAGGCTCAGGTCTGAAAATGCTTTGGTTTGGGAGGAAAATCTATGTTTATTTTTAATTTGATGATGTTAACATTCAGTTAAAGATGTGTGAGTTGTGTCTAAAGTTTTTTTGTAATCTTCCTAAGCCTTGAACATTTACACACATGTTGATAACATGATGATTTAGATAAATCCTCCGGGGTCTCCGGTTTCCTCCCACAGTCCAAAAACATGGAGGGTAGGTGAATTGGCTTCTCTAATAAATGTCCTGGTGTGTGAGTGAATGTGTGGGTATGTGAATGAATGTCTGTATGTGTGAGTGAATGTGTGTGTGCCCAGATATGGATTGGCGCTCTGTCCTGGGTGAAACCCTAATGCCCGATGCAGTCCTCCAGGTGGACGGTCGTTCCTGGTCGAGAGTACGCTGTGTGCGTTTGGCTGCCGCTTCTCGCCAGTGTGTGTGTGGATTGAGTGTTCTGAGCAGTGTGGATTGTAAAGAGTCCGTGGGTATCTAAAAAGGCGCAATATAAGTGTAACGATAGATAGATAGATAAATGTTGCAAGTGTGCACTTCAAGGACTGCCTTACAGAACCTGAGAAAGGAACAGAAGGAGAGTATGTTCACCTGATAGAGCAGGTAGGTAGATTCCACCAGCTCGGGTCTTAAGGGGTAAAAAAGCACATCGGGGGCCTGCAGCTGCCAGTTGTATCTCTCAGGGAGAGCCCCGAAGCGCCTCCAGATTGCATAGTAGAAAGCATGCAGACAAATGGCGTTCTCCACATCTCCATTTAAAACCTGAGAAAAGGAGAGCAGACCAACTTCTAAAGATTTCCAGGGCAAAAAAATAAAAGATACACATAGACTGAGCTTTCTTTACTTTGTTCATGAGAAAAATAAATCTGAGCAAGAAACGGTTTCGAACTGATTTTAGAAACGTTTTGAAAAACAAATCAGCTGGTCAGGGAAGCTGAAACAACAATAATTTGCATTACATGCAAAAAAGAAAGGCACCTTAACTGATTCATTTGCTTACAGTGTACAGCAATGTTTCTCAACCCGGCTCCTGGAGGCCTTACTGCCACAAGAACATTGGTGAATTTAGATACTGAACTGGGATGATTAGTTCTGGATCACAAATTGCATTCATACTCATTCCAAAGGAACTGGATGCAGCTCAATTGCTCTATAACCCAATGATGAGGAGCTTTATATTGGCATTGGCGACTTAAATTAATTTGCAGCTACTTCAGTGTCCCATTTTATGTCTTGCTTTTCTATGAGGAGTATATAACCCGTGCATGGACAATTGATTATGGGTCCACGATGTATGCCTCATAAAGCAACTGAATTCACCAATTAGCAAAATTAGTGCAGTGCAATGCACTGTATTTACTTAAAAATTATTTCTGTAAATATATGGAGCTATGCAGCCATAATCAACTGTTATAGTCATATATGTAACACTCATGTCCATGTGTAGAAATTAATCATAGCTTGACCATCCAAATCAGGATTACCAAAGTAAGCTGTTAATGGTCACTTCTGTGTCTGTAAGCTTTTGTTAAGTGGACAAATTTTGTACTGTACTGCATTTTACTGTGTTGATGCTACCTTTTTTCAGGCTGCTTGGGGGGAGGTGGGAGTGGTCTGTGCACATTTGTGATAGAAGTGCTGTAACATGTATGTGCAAACACAGTATATTTGGCCAGAAAATAGAAGAAAAAAAACCTGATCCTGGTTTAAACCATTTAAATATTTATATCAACACAGTTTAAAGAGACAGGGAGACATACTTGTAGGCCAGGAAAGAAAGCCTGAAGGGAATCAATCCAAGTGTTCATGATCTGTCCATTAAACATGTTTACATTGACATAGAGAGGAGGGTCCCCCTCTCCTTCATTGCAAGCCTCTCTCCTGTACAAGACACAGGAAAAAATAAAACAGTCAAAACACAAACATATCCTTACATTTCATTAATTCTTTTCTGTAGTCTCTTCACCTTTATCAGGGTCACAGTGGGTACAGAGCCTACTCTGAATGATAGGGTGAAAGGCAGGAGTGCATCCTGTGTAGGGGCTAGTCTATCACAGGGCATCACACACACTCACACACGTGAACAATATCACACTTTCGCCCAGTCATTCACACACTCACACGTGTGGACAAGGTAACACACTGCATGAAAACCCATGCAGACACAGGTAGAACATACTGTGACCTGAGGTGAGGAGCAATCCCAAGACCCTGGGACCCTTGGCCATGTTCATTCATTCATTCATTCATTGTCTGTAAGCACTTATCCAGTTCAGGGTCACGGTGAGTACACACACACACACACATTCACGGCGAACACTTTTGAGTCGCCAATCCACCTACCCTTGGCCATGTCCTTACATTTATTTTCTTTATAT
Organism: Hoplias malabaricus; assembly: GCF_029633855.1. Lineage (NCBI taxonomy): Eukaryota > Metazoa > Chordata > Actinopteri > Characiformes > Erythrinidae > Hoplias > Hoplias malabaricus. The sequence continues at coordinate 42,367,675 of NC_089802.1, read as the reverse complement.
AAAGGAGTATCTCTTTACTCAAGAGCTGAACAAAGGCAGGAAGTACTGTGCCTTAAACAGCAACGCAAGAAATCTGACTGGTCAAAATGAGTAGCATGTTCTGATTTGAATTAGACTTAAAATAACTAAAATCCCTGTTCAGACAGGCAGGACATTTAGGGGAAATCAAACTGTCTGAACAGCAAAAGCCACATGAAATATGACTTCTTTCAAATTCAAAGCACATTTTTATGTTTTTTCAACTTTCTATTCATGCAACTCTGTGTTTGCCCTGCAGTGGGATTTCAAATGTGTGCCATCAAGTGTTACCACACTCATAAAAAGAACTACACATACCCTCTCCTCATGTGGCTCTGAATGCTCTCGTAAGCAGCTGTGAACATCCTATAGTCCTCCTTATCTCCAAAAAGGATGTAGGACTTGAGCAGGTACTCATAAAAAGAGTCCATGCCTGCACCAAGACCACTCTGCTTGCCCACCCACTGACCCGTCTGGATGTTCACTACATTTCCTGAAACACAGAGAAGCCCGTGTTAAAACAAAACGTACTGCAATGTTTACATATGTTTGAAAAATACATCCCAAATGGTACAATGTAATGAAATATTTAAAAACGTGCAATGTTAGAAAGAAGAAAACTCCTCCGATTTACCCAGCAGCCCCGTCTCGTTGCTCCTCAGGTTCCAGAGCGCTCTGACAGCCCTCCTGGCCACCCACTCGAATGTGGAATCTCCAATCAGACGACTCAGGATCCCAAACTCCACGAGCAGAGATCCAGCTCCCGCCGTACAAGTCTCGTTGATACTGTCAGGCGGAACACCATTCTTTAGATTCACCTGGACACAACACACAGAAACAAACAACTGAAGTTATGAAGTATCTAATTTCATAAGCTAAAAACTGCTGACTGCAGTCCCACGCATAAAAAAGGAAATCCAATTGTCTCATATTTGAAGGAAACAATTGAGCAAATCTGACTTGCAATGATCACTTACACCAGAAGCTCCCTTCTATGAGCATAGGTCACTCATCAAATCCCAAATGTGCAAAACAGTAACACATGTAAGGAGATTAAATTTAAAAAAGCCAACCCTGGGGTATGGGATGCCAGTGCTGGTGTTCTCGAAGGCGGGCAGCAGCCGGACGGCCAGGTCATGGGCCAGATGGAGCAGCTCATTATCATAATCCTCCAGCCCTATGTCTCCAAATGGGTGACGAGGATCAGTCAAAAGAATATGTGCAGATATTAGACTGCCTAGGATTCTACAGAAACACAGAGAGAGAGAGAGAGAGAGAGAGAGAGAGAGAGAATAAGAAATGAGGAAAAGGGGGAGAGAAAATGAGAAAGAGTACAGAGAGAAAGCAAACAAGAGATAAAGTGGGAGACAGTAAAGAGAGCATGCAAGAAAGTGAGAGAGGGAGCGAGAGAGAGAGAACGAAAGAGACAGAGTGAGAAGCAGATATCCAATTATGTGTTTATGCACCAAAGCCAGTCATTACACACAATACACAATTTCACTAGATGTTTTTGTTAATGTGACTTTAAGGCTGACATATGTAAATGACCTCTGTTCTGATTGGCTGCCCTGTACTGTGCTTTATTTAAAAAAACAGTGTGGATTGAAACACTCCTTGTAAAGTCCAAGCTGAGGAAAAGTCTTAATAAGGCTAAACCAGTACTGATATGAAAATGGCATTTTGTGACATCACAAATATTTATTAAAAACATGTTGGTTGTGCCACCTTCTAGCTTAGTTTACATAAAAGAAATACATGGACAGAAAAGGTAATAATACATTTTCAAATATTTACAGCATATTTTTGGGATGGGCTGCAGTGGAAGCCAGAGCTAATCATGTATCAGTAGTAGTCATGCTCTCACATTTGACTGCAATCAAATCCTCACAACTCTATTCAAGCTTCGAGCTTAAAGCCGTTTTAGAGTGTGGAGGCTGTAGTAAGGGGTGAACAACCTGAAGCTACAAAAATAAATGGTACAGAATGTTCTAGATATGTCCAATCTTTACTAGATATCTAGGTATGTTGTAAATATACCCATCAACCATAACATTATGGCCATCTCCTTGTTTATTCCCTCACTGTCCATTCCCTCAGTGCCACTGACCATATAACAACCCCCAGAGGACCAGCATAGATTTGGCTGGTGAATCATGTTCAGCATTGCTGTGACACTGACCTGGGTGTGGTGTGTTAGTGTGTGTTGCGCTGGTATGACTGGATCAGACACAGCAGTGATTCTAGAGGTTTAGAGTTTATATTATGAATAGTCTATATAAGGACTATTGTAAAATATTTATAAATATTATAATTATAGGGAGTTATACTAAAAGTTATGTTAATCATACTCAAATTATATCAAATGCTAGAGCTGTTCTAAACTGGATAGATATAGAAGTTCTATGTGTAGTCTATTCATTCTAAATACAGTAAGTTCTAGATATACTGTACAATATCAAGAAATGGAAATTCAAGAAATGTTCTAAAGGTATAAAATAGCCAGGGACTTGATTTGTGCCATTCAGCCCAAAGGAGCAGAAAATCAGTGAAATGAACCCAGAAGATAAAACGTAGATGAAGCTGCACCTGATGTTGGCTTCAAATACTTGTACAGTGGAATCCTTGTCGAAGGAGACAGTGTCAATTACCAGCTTTACAGCACGACGAAACTCTGACACGTTCCCCAGCACCTGCAGAGAGGACAACCACATCGTTCACAACAACTTTACTGACTGGGATTCTTAAAATGTTCATTACGTAGAAGTAGTTTACAGTTGTTTACCCTCAAATTCGCTTAACAACATTACATCATGTCAATAAGTGAAATTATATACAGCCCAGTGTTTAATCTTTGGGTTTAATAAGCATCAAAAAATCCAACTGGAAACAGCAATTCCAAGGTATATCACCAACATATTTTGCCTTCTACCAAGCATTTTTCATTTACCCTCTTTAATGAAATCTACTCTCAGTGAGCAAACAAACCGCCTGACTGCTTTCAAACCAAGTAAAGTGGCCGCTCACCAACATCCATCATAATAACACTTTGGATAACAGCGCTCGCTCTGAAAGATGCAGCTGTGTCTCTAAATATTTTTTTCCTAAACAAGCTGCTCCAGGTTCAGAATGAGTTTGAAGGGTCCATCTGTTGTGGAAACAGGCAACCTGTTTGACTGAACATCACATCCTTCTCAAAAATCATACTCCAGACAATTCCTTCCTCCACACAAACCTGGGCCTTTGATTTCATGGTAATGTTACACAATTTTGACAAAATCTGAGTTTATGTAAGTAATTCCACATCCAGTAAAGAAAGTGTTAATTTAGAAGACATACCAAAATCAGATACATTTGTCAAAAATCCAATTAAATCCTGACCTTCTGTCCAACCTAAAATGTGTGTATTTTTACACCCCTCCTCTTGGGACCGAGATGCAGATCGTAAAACTGAACCGGAAGATGAACTCAGATGGCTTTCAATAAGGGGCTGAGCTGTGAAACTTACCAACAGAGTATCCAGGGTGTCAATAAGTGTCAGGGAGTAGTTTCCGAGCACGTCGTTGATGTTAATGTTCGACCTGAAATGAAAACATTAGAAATTAGTTAATCATCATCATCTTTTCCACTTAATCTTTCCCACATTTGACTGTTGGCAAAAGTAAAAGCAACAAAGTCCAGGCATCTCTGTCCCCTGTAGCTACTACCACGTATTGGTGTTCCCAAGGCATTCACAGGCCAGCTGGGTGATATAATTCCTCCAGGGAGTCCTGGGTCTACCCCTGGACCTCCTTCCATTTGGACGTGCCTTCAATTGGAGGTGTCCAGGAGAAACCCTTAGCAGATGCCCAAACCACCTCAACTAGCTCCTCTCAAAGCGAAGGAGCACCGACTCTACTCCAAGCTCGTCCATAATCATGGAGCTCTTCACCCGATCATTTTTCAGCTGCTTGTATCCGCGAGCTTGTTCTTTTGGTCATTACCCAGAACTCATGACCATAGGTGAGAATGGGTACATAGATTAACTGGTAAACTGAGAACTATGCTTTATGTCTCATCTCTCTCTTCACCACAACGGTCCGGTACAGTGACCACATCACTGCAGATGTTGCACCTAAGCCTATGGTCATCCTCACAGTCCCGTTTTCCATTACTTGTGAATAAAACCCAAAAGGTACTTCACTGGAAGTAGGTTCTCACCCCCTACCTAAAGGGAGCATGCCATCTGATTCTGGGAGATAACTATGACCTCAGACTTGGAGGTGCTGATCCGCATACCGACCGATTTACACTCGGCTGCAAACAGCTCAAGTGAAACGCTGGAGGCCTCTGTGCAAGAAAGCCAGGAGAACAACATCGTACACCACACCCCTACTCTGGATCTTGATTTTCCCACATTGTCTTTTCAGGCTCATCATAGGATATGAACCCAAGCCTGGCTCCAGGGGTAGGTCCTGGTAACCCTCTCCCAGGTATGGTACACTTTGTTACACTTCTGTTGGTCATAGGAGTACTATAAGAAGTGGGTGAAATGCTTAGATATATAAATTCACTGCTTTAGGCTCCACTCATTTCCTCAGAGAAGTAATTCCATTTCTCACTTCTGTAACTACAAAGACATTTTTGAATTTGTCAGTAGTTCAGTAAAACACTGACTTACAGATAATGCTCATTACAATACTGTGTATTTCAGGGAAATTATACTTTCAGTAATGATGCAAGTACTTGTTTTGTACCAGTTATACTTTAGTCATTTGCTTTAAGTTCAAATGCACTTTTGGGGGGGTGTGGGGGAGTATATGTTCTATTGGTTCTTTATCTGTATGTCTTTGTGTCTGGTCACACCTCTGAGACTGGAGTTGCGGTGTCTTTTAACCCTTAAAAGAGGAAACAGAGCCTAAAAGTTTTCAGATCCCATGCTGAAAGCTGCTGAAGGGTCCATTGCAGCTCTGTATGTTATTAATAACTGAAGCTGCTATTTCCCTCCATCTATGACAATATGTTCATGTCTAAAATTCACCTCACCTGTGATTCACTCTCCTGTGGATTTGCAAAAATACATCAACAACACCTAAGGGTCACTTATGGTTACTTCGGTCACTTATATTCAGAAGCAAGCTGTAATTACACAGATCAGTGAAGCTGAGGTAGGCCAGCTCTGAATAACTCTGAGGAGTGATGCTAGGTCTGATAAATCATAAGATGTATACTGCACTTTGCATAAGCTGCAATTTTCATTACAAGTCTCCATGTCTTAATAAGTTTAATTCAATGCAATAAGACGCAGGGAACGAGCTGCTTATAGAGGAGTTTAACCAGTAAAATACAGCCAGCTGCAACTCACAGGCCTGGACTTTAACTTATTGAAGAAATATGTGATTTAATCTGTTGTTGGAATACTGTCCACAAAAATTGAAATTAGAATTTTTCCAAATCATTCAGCCCCACTCACAGAACTGTCACTGACATGGTAAAGGTTCATTCAAACTCAACTTCCACTAAACACAAGGGTGTTTTTATATCCTTTTTGTTTGGGAACCTAATTCCACTGTAATTCTAGACACATCATACACCCCATGTAGCTGCTAGGCTTATAATTGTCACATTTCTTCCTGGAAAAGAGGATGGAGTGAAAACTTTAGGGTACACAATGGGACGTTTAGACCACAGTTTTGCTTTTAAAGGGGACATTTACACTTTTTGCATTTTTATGCTTTTTTACTGCATGTATACTCTAGCCTACCCTGCTTTTTCTTTTTTGCTTTTTCATTAAGTAAATTTACTACCTGATACCTGGTATTTTTTATTTCCTACTAACATGTGGTTCCAAGTGAGCCAAGAAGGGACTAAAACCTGATGTGTAAAAATCTACAGGGCACCAAAGAGAATTGTCACATTCAACAAATTGCAGACATCCAGCACAAACTAACCATTTAAAAAAATAATAATAATTATCCAAACTACACATTAAACTATTATCAGACTCACAATGGCAGCTTGTAAATTTAGACTGTGGTCCTTTCAAGAAGTTCAAATGTTCCCTGTATTTGTGGCTGGCGAAGGCCGGATGGTGCAACAAGGAACATAAAACGATACTGATCTTTCTGAACTGATGTAATGTGTTTAGCCCTAAATAACAACACTCAAATTTGAGAAGAGTAAAATATGCTTCATTTTACCACCACCATTGTTGTGGGTTCCTCTGTTGTTCCTGTTAATGACTGAGGCTACATTTCTGGCTACATTTTAGAGGGAGTTGTGGTATTGGAAAAATCAACCAGGTAACAGGTACCAATAAGTGAGTACAGCTGAGTAGATTCGAGTAGTGTAGATACCATGCACTGGAAACGCACCATTAGCAAATGAAAATGTACCTGTACAGTGTCTTTATATGATACCAAAAATACCAAGACAACTAAGAAAAGTGAGAATATTTACGGGTTGAGAATATCTGGTCCTCTTCCCTGGCAGTCAATGGGGTTGAGCTCATCCTCTGGAAAGGCGTATTTCATGTAGTTGTCATATCCAAAGTAGAACATGTCTTTGGCCATCCTCCTCATCTTGATTTTGAGTGTGTCGGGGAAGGAGCTGTATTTCCGGTCGTAATCATCTCTGCCATTCTTGAAGAAGCTGAGGTACGATCTCTTGGGCGAGTGAGCACTGATCCTGGAGCAGGTTTTTTCCGCATGGTTTCTGTGTTCAAACAGGCTCCGAGACCAGGTGTTAATCCTCACTGGGGGAGGACAATATGGTGGAGATATTATATCATGATTCTTAAGAAATTCACAATACACACATTCATCCATTCACACATACGTCTTCTGAATCATTGGGCAACACACACTAAAACACTCTAGACAGTGTTATTTTATAGTTTATAAGTACTAGTCAGAAACTAGAAAGAAAAATCACACAGTGTACCTTTAAAGTTTAGTTACACTGCTCACCTTTACTTTATATTGTTTGTAACATAAATTACAGCTTAATATCTTAGACTACATATGGAAGAGTAACGAGTAATGCATGTCAGTCCTCACAAGCTGAAACCACACTGACAGCCATTATACTGAGTTTTTCTGTACCAAATCAATTTTAAACATGGCCTACCTAATTAGGGAGAACCACTCTATGGGGTATAAACTGCTTAATTCCTAAATTAAACCTTCAATGACCATATGTAACTTGTAGGAATAATCATTTTCATAAGTACACATTTTTGGTGATAGTGCTGACAAACTTCCACATTGAAAGCGCCCACCTCTGCCCCTCGCGGCTGGTTCGGTCTCGGTTCTGTGGGAGTTGAAGCTAAACTGAAGCGGGAAGTTGAAGCCCCAGCTCGGTCCCAGTCCGAAAGAGAGCCACAGGACACAGTTCAGGGCCAAGCGTAGAACCAGCAGAACCACTACCACACAGCGCCATCGCATCTTTGCCCGCGGACGGCCGTCAAAGTCATCATTTGCGGAGACGACGAGTCTCAACGCCTGAATAACACAAAACACCACTGTGTGGATCAGAACCGCTACCTTCTTTCTTCTTCCTTTCTGTTTATAAGAAACAAGAGTCGGTCCCAACACGAATCGACTCATTAATTCCTAGAATCCTCGATTCCCGGCTATTCAAAGGATGGAGAGTCGACTCCGAAGATTCAGACTCGATTAAACAACGTCAGTACATTAAATAGTAATCATTAGCTCAGCTGCCTTAGTGCTTTAGGCTAAACAAAGTAAAATACAGCTATTGGTGAATAATTACTTATTATTTCAAATTAAATCCACAGTCAAATTCAATTTAACTACATATCACATCATCCTCATCCAAAGATATCTTTACAAGATTTAAGTGGAAAAAAGCCACTGTATCTTTATTAAAACTGAGAAAGAAAAATGTGCCAGTGGTCCTTAATTTGAAAGCAACCACCCCCTCCCCCGTCTTCACCCACCCCTTCATCAATTTGTCACCTACAGCTCTCTGCTCTGCTCCAAACTTTGACATGATTTGTTTCTTGGTTCTTGACATCAGACATTCTGGCTGTCTGAAGCCGCCCGTTTTACACTGAAATTGTAAAGTTCATGTAACTAGTAATTGTAACGTTTAATTTTCTGGCCCATGTCAAAGTAATGTTATTTTTCCTGAAGGAATCGAGATCATTTTAAGGAATCGAATCATTGAATCACTGAATATCATTTGAATCAGAGTCGACTCCTGAATTTCTGGACTCGAACAACCCTACTGTTGTCACTAGCAGTTCCCGTTAATAAGCCACGCCCCACCTACTTCACCGTTCTCGTCTCTGATTGGTCACTGCAGTCACTAGGATGATAGTTATTGGCTTGCACTGCCGTCATTCAGGCGGGTGTGGCGCGCGGCGCGTTAAACTGACATGCACCAATCAGAGACACACAAGTAGTTAACACGCCTCACGAGCTCCTGGCAAAGCGACACGCGCGCCCCCTAGAGCCTAGAGCTGCAGTATAATAAACACTGCTCGAATACACCGACCAGCCATGACATTATTACCACCTCCTTGTTTCTACACTCTCAGTTCCACTGACCATACAACACTTTGTAGTTCTACAGTTACAGACTGTAGTCCATCTGTTATTCTGTAGACATAGTTAGCCCCCTTTTACACTGCAGGTATGATTTGGTCAAATATTGGGAGAATATTTCTAGCGTTGTAGCGACACTAATGGTGGTGGTGTTAGTGTGTTGTGCTGGTTCAAGTGGATCAGACACAAAAGTAATTCTGGAGTTTTTGAACACTTCAGTGTCACTTCTGAACTGAGAAAAAAAAACACCAGAAATATCCTGCCAACAGCGTCCTGTGACCACTGGAAACAAAGTATGCAGAGCAACAGGTAGACTTCTGTAATTGTAGAACTACAAAGGTGCTCCTGTGTGGTCAGTGGACATGAAAGAATGGACAGTGAGTGTGCACACAAGGAGGTGATAGTAAATATTTTATTTTTATATATGTTCATCCACAGTTTGTGCTAATGTGCATCACACCACTGCAAAAGTCTTTCAAGGGATTAGCGCACACGTTATTGGCCTATCTCAAAAAGTTGGAAAACACCTGTTATAACAGACAATTCACCCGATTTATGGGTCACATGCGCATTCATACGTTCACAAGGGTCTTGTATAATCTCTATTTATAAGTGTGACACCAAATGGGAGCCATTGTAGCAGCTGCACGTTTAGTGCAAACTATCAGCTAGAGGGCTATTAAATCCCCATCAATGAGCTATAGCTTTAGAATGATGGTGTCTTTGAGAAGAGAAGAAGAGGAGTTTGTGACCCAGAGCTTACCATCCATCAGCAGTATCTGACATCACTTACGCTCCTGATGCTGAATGTCATCCAGTCCTCCTCAGGAGACAGCAAAAGGTGGTCACCAACCCTCCTTCCGGAGATCTAGTCTTCTGCAGAATTTAGTCTCTCCCCCACACCCTCATGCCTTTATTCTAGCTAATAATAACCTCAGAAAAAGTTAATTTCCAGGACCAGACCCGACCAGGGTTGGTGACTGCTGCCGTAAAGTCATGTCTCCTTTTGAAATCCCACAACAAAGGAAGAAGGAAGAGAAAAAACATGTATCAGCTGTGCTCCAGAAAGTAGGTTTAGAAAAAAAGACAATACAAGCTGAAACATCCTTTTAGACGTCAACAATTATTTATTGGTTCATATTTACAAAAGTGCATTGATAATAGTGGGGTTTCAAATAGTTCTGCCTCTTCACAGAGATCAAAGCAAAGATTGTGTTGATAATGACAACAGTACAATAACCTATCTTAAAAGCATGCCTATTTTTATTTCGTTCATTTCTTAATAGGTTGTCTTTTATCCGTTGGACTCCAGGCAGGCACACCCGGCTTACTGTTTAGCTCGAGAGAGAGAGCTACACTGCACAAGGCACTTTTAACTTCGCCCGCTCTCTCGCCCAGCTCTCCAACAGCTTCCAAAGACATTGTTGAGTTAAAGGAAAAAACTACACCTGCACCTTCCATACATTCACTTAAATATACTTCAGCTTCCCCTTTGTAAAAATCTTACTTGATCAACATTTGTACATAACCTGTCAAGCTATTTGCTGGCTTAGTTAATCGTTCCTTTCAGTTAAATATTACACAAAGGTTTTCTCAGGAGAAATATTTTGGCCAAAGACAAAAAGAGAGAGAAGCAAAAGAAAGCAACAGTCGTACGTAATTACACTCCCACATCAGCCAAGACCTGACAGACTAGGAGAGAGGGGAAAAGCAGAACTTGATCTTAAATGTCTTCAATATCCCCCCAGGGATGTGTATGTAGGGAGAGGGGGAGGGGACCCTCGAGAAGTTTGAACAGGTCTTGGTGTTTTCCAAGCAACTGTTACACCCCATCACAGAGGAGAGATCTTGGTTTCGCTGGCGGCATATCTTCTGCTGAAAATGCGGAATCGCGGGGAGGAGGAGCTAACACCTTTAGCGACAGGCTCGAGAGATTGGACTGCTTGTTAGGATGAGTGCAGGGGAGGGGGGGCACTTTGTGAAAAACTGGGGGGGTGGGTAGTGTGATGGACAGCTGGATGGATGACTGTACAGTTTTCACCGAGTGAGCAGGATGGGGCGAGAGTAACATGGCAGCGGATAAAGCCTGAACACACAGGAAACGAGCCTTTCAGCTCCTCCGCGTCTTTGAGTGCTGGATGAGCCACTGCAGTGTGATGTCTGAGAGAGAGAGAGAGAGAGAGAGAGGGGTGATGGAAGAAGAGTAGCGGAATAAGAACAAATGGAGGTTGTGTGTGTTGTGACAGGGCCAAGTTTAAAAAAAAAAAAAAAAAAAAAAGTGAAAGACAGGCAGTGATAACAGAAAAAGGTGAGGGTGTAAGGTCATGAGAGGAATGAAGGAAGAGAGAGAGGGTGTGAGAAATACAGAGAAACAGGGATAGAGTGACAGGGAACGGAAGAAGGGGGTGGAGAAAAAAAAAGAGATACAGAGAAAGTGAGAGAAAGTGAGCAAGAAAAAAAAACAAAGAGAGAACAGGCCAAGAGAGACAGAGGTGATGGAAGAAGAGAAAAGGGGTGTAGGAACAAAAGGTGGTGTGTGTTGAGAAAGCCCAGACAAAAAGAAAAAAGGGAGAGACAGTGATAACGGAAGAAAGAGGGGGAGAAATGGAGAAAGAAGAAAAATGGAAATGCGGAGAGAGAGAGAGAGAGAGAGACACACATTTATTGAGGCTCATTCAACCTTACAGCCTCAGGGCTGCAACTCATTTTTACGCACCGAACTGTTGGCCTACACAGACAACCACAACTACAACAGCTTACCAATGTTGTCTTTCTCTTTGCAGGAAATGGAGTAGCAACAGATCTCTCTGTCTTGTATAGCAGCCAAGTTCCTGTTGAAGAAGAGACAGATTTTATCAGCCGTTACTGTCAGCTTACAACCACACAAGAGTTCCACAACTGCAGCAGAAGACTGTCTCCCTTCCAGTTTAAACAAGAACAAACCGAGGTGAAGCTGTCTGAAGCCAAGACAAGATGTATATCAGCGACAGCAGTGTGGTTTGACTTTGCCGCTAATGCCCTATCGACTTATACCTTCAAAACACATTGCAGTTTTTATATGAATGGTGTTTTCTTGATTTTATGATTGTCGGAACTCAATGTGGCCACTTCTTAAACTTTAACTACAGGCAGAACCCAGGCATAGCTATAGTACCGGGGGCATGTGTTGATTATGTAATGCAGTTGCTCTGAAACACACATAAAAAATCTTTTGCTGCCAAACTCCTCAGAAATTTACTTTAAATACTTTAATTCATACAAAACGTCATCGTGAACCAAACAACAAAGTGACAAATCACCTTTACACTGGAATTACGACAAATGACATCATTATGTGTGTATAAATTTGCCTTGCTGCACCCCCCCTACCACCAGTGATCTTATGACCTTAATAAAAACAGTTGTTAGGGTTAGGTTTTCCTAATGATGAAGGTTACTTTGGATACATTTCTCAGGCCTGATGACGTTTAGTTTAGTGCTCATCGTTTCAGATAAAGGTTTATCACAAATGGCACAACTGTAAAGTTCTGACTTGTCGTTTAGAGGCGGCAAGATTGAATCTCAAATCTGTGAATCTTCATCACATTTCTCTCAAAATATCTGTCCCATAACACCTAGTATGGATCTAATGTCCCAGTTCTTATCCCCATACAAATAAATGTAGGGCCACTAATAAAAAAATAAACGTTGGTCTCAGTTCACAAAAGTAATCATTCTTGCTTCAAAATTCGAAATGAGCTAAATGTTAATAAACAATAGATAAACCTACAGTGCTCCTGTACATGAGTATGTCCTGTAGATGGCAGTCTTCCTCTGCGTACCATGAGGCCCCTGCGTCTACTCCAGAATGCAGCAGCTAATCTGCTACTGCCTCATTGCTGGCTTCCTGTGTAGCTGCCTGCATCAGATTCAAAATTTAGAGCCAAAAATGAACACATTTATGGCTATGGTCCAAACCTGATCTGTACCATAAGCCCTTTGAGCTTCAAGTACAGCTCGGTTTGATCCACCATCCTTCACGGTATGTGGATGACAAGCATTCCGATTTTTTTTTTGTCCTGGCATCGAGTGGTGGTCTGAACAGTTGCTCACCATCTTCAAAAGGCTAATGACACATTTGTATTTGGCATGGGTTGTGTAAAGTGTAGTACGTGAGCATTGTGAATCTAGGTATCCATACTTAGAATATTATCTATTAAACAGCAAGTTTAATAACAACAAGTACTAATACAAGTAATTTTTTATTATTATTTGCACTGGATAAAAGTGTCTGCTAAATGCTCTGAATGTAAATGAATGTAAATTAAAAATGTACAGCCCCGAATTCAGGTGAAAACAGATCAACACTTCAAGGTAGATAACAAATAGACGTCTTCTCTGTGAAACGAACAAATAAGGTCTCTCTGCGCTGAGTCATCATGTCACTATCATTTTCGTAAGAATAAAAGATTGCCTCTGTGTCAGGGGGCTTCACTGGGACCTGAAACTACTGGCACATGCACTGACTCAGCAAGACAAGGCAGAAACAAAAAGCATCAACAAAGACTCACTTTCACAGTTGAACTGCAAAAAACCTGGATGGGAACACTGCACAAACCTGTAAGTTTTAGATCACCAAGATTGCAAATAAAACTGAGAATCGGGTAAACAAACCTGCCAACTTCCTTTTCACATTTAAACATGTTGACCTTTTTTAACGAGGTCAACATGATTATAAATGGGAAAATCCATCAAAACAAACCACTCTTACTTACATTTTTTCAATGAGCTGTTTCTCGTCCAGTGCATTGGGTAGATCCCGCTTGTTTCCAAGTACCAATACCTGAAATAGCACCATCACATTTAACAGCTCAACAGAAGCCAGATTAGCACACATTATCAGTAACAAGCCTTTGGTCAAAATTGTGAAGTGAATAGTGATTCAACGATGAAAAGCCTTTCAGTGGATGATTAAGATCAATATATGTTTGGGAAACTAGCCCAAGATGTTTGATTAATATTGTGACATGAGAATGAAGCAGGGACTTACAGGGATTCCTTGTAATTGTGGTTTGTCTAAGAGGTTATGTAGCTCATTTCTGGAGGCTTCTACTTTGTCTCTGTCTGCTGCGTCCACCATGTACCTTTAGTAAAAGGGTAAGAAACTGAGGTATGGAGCTGGGTGACGTTTGATTTCCACATTGTTTTATTTTTCGAGTGCAATATGAAAATAATTCTGCATAGGGGTTTCAAACTGCTTGTCATAGGGTTTTATTTTCCTCTAAACACACACACACATATATATATTTTTTTCTCTGCATACACCCAGGAAAACACTGAGATTTGAGTGTATCTGAAAAGCAGAAAGCATTGCTTGTCAAATGGCTCAATATATAAGGAGAATTTCAAGAGGTATTTACTTTAACTAACATTGATCCTGTTTACATTAACATCTACAGTGAATTATTGCATGTATATTTACATATATATGCACAGGCATTTACAGTGATACTCACACTATTGCGTTGACCCCTCTGCAGTACCGTTCCCACATGCTCCTAAACCGGGGCTGCCCTCCTATATCCCAGATCTGAGATAATCATTAGATCAAATTAGACAAGATTAGTGTATAATTTACATTTTAATATTTACACTTAAGTCATTTTATTAAATTAGTAGTTCACAATTTTAATTAAAATTTTTTTTAAAAAATTAAAAAAAACACCATGGTCCAGTATGCTAGTCTCTCTCTCTCTCTCTGTCTGTCTGTCCAAACATTATTGAAAAGTACAAACAGAGATGAGGATATTATTCTTGCTCCATAGGTGGGTAATATTGACAAATTTTTCAGATTACTACCGTGTTTCCCCGAAAGTAAGACAGTGTCTTACATTCTTTTTACCCCCGAAAGTCCCACTATGTCTTACTTTCGGGGTGTGTCTTATATTGGTAAAAAATGTCGATTTTTGTTTTAACCATAAAATTAACATTTATTAACAACCTGAACAGTATGGTATTCACCATAAAACAGTTTTATAAAAGCAAGTGCCAAGAATGTCTTGTTACAACCGTATCATGACGGTATTTCCATGTATAACATGTAAAACAATGAAAAACGGTAAGAACGAACAGTTTGAATATGTTATACTGGAAGATAAAACAGATTTATTCCATGACAACCATGGCCATGCCAATCAGAGCGGCCACCAGCGGCTGCACATGAGGGCACTGAGGCTGCGTGTTGGACCACGGACAACATTACTGCTGCTCCCGCGGCCTCCACATCCCTCCGCTCATTCCGCTCCAGATCCGTCCGCATCCCGCAGTTAATGCAGCAAAAGGTACCGGTACTATGGCTTATATTTTTCCAACGTACAGTTTACTATGTCTTACTTTCGGGGTACGTCTTACATTAGCCGACCCCCCTAAAACCCACACTGCGTCTTACTATCGGGGGTGTCTTACTATCGGGGAAACACGGTAAGTGAAAATGTCTCCAAATTCGGACAAACACTAATGGTACAAAAGTAAAAACAGACTGAATGTGCAACCGCACTAAACACCTCGGGTTAAAAATTAGTTTTTGTGGTAATTAAAACAGAAAATAAAAAACTTACAGACAAGTTAAACTTAAGCCACTTATAAACGAGTCATTTTTCCCAAACATTTCATCACATTTTAAAAGACACTGAGCTTCTCAAAGTAAACAGTGTTTCCCACAATTTTAGACATCCTCTTTAAGCTCTGTATGAAATGTGAGCCACATGACACACTCATAATTCATCAATCATATTCATAAACCGCACGTCCACAGCAGACAATGGATAGGAACTGTACCTTAATTGTGACATTGCCTTTTGTGACCTTCCTCATGTTGAATCCCACTGTTGGAATCATGTCTTCACTGAACTGTCCTGACTGAACACAAAGGGAAAAGAATAAATAAATAAATAAATAAATAAAAACAATAAATCGTAAGTAAAAATACTTTAAAATTCCCCAAATATTTGCAGATATAAAAGTTTAAGACGTATTGAGTTAATAGGAAGGTATTATAAAAGCAGGATACTGTAAGAGCCAACAGTTCCCAGAGATGAACCACTGTTTTGCAGTTAGCAGTTAAACATATACAAACTTTATGCAAAGAACAGTAAATTAAGTTTATACGGTAGACATCACAACCTCTGTTTCCTCCACCCAACAGAGTAAAGAAAACCATTTATAAGACTTTGTATAATTCGGTCAGTTGATACTGGAACAAGTGAATCAATTAAGAAATATGTTGTAACATTCAAGACATTTCATGTTAAATCTTAAATTGTACTTCTAGTTTAGCTCCAGTGCCGCTCTTAAACGGAACTAGCCGATTGAGAATATTAGAAGAGCCCCAACTTTAGACACTTTTAAATCAAGGCTTAAAGGCTAAGCACCAGCCCTATGAAAGTGTCAAACAAATAAATACAGTGGAATTACAGTTCCTAACTTGTGTTTATTGATAGTCAGAAAACATGTTATTTCTTACTAATTCAAGAAATAAGGTTTAAAAGACCGTTGCCCCCCAACGGTGTTCGGAAACTCTAATAGGTCTCTTGCCTGTGAC
Source organism: Hoplias malabaricus (assembly GCF_029633855.1). Classification (NCBI taxonomy): domain Eukaryota; kingdom Metazoa; phylum Chordata; class Actinopteri; order Characiformes; family Erythrinidae; genus Hoplias; species Hoplias malabaricus. The sequence goes on along the minus strand of NC_089802.1, from coordinate 42,351,532 downwards.
GTAGATGGTAGGCAACAACTCTAGAAGTACCACTTAATTTAATGCAAAATGACGAAAAGGTGTGTTGTTTTTGGTCTGCAATAATTCAGTGTACAGTGGGACACCTGTTCACAAATGGCCCAAAATATCCAGAAAATGGACTAAATTTGTCAACTTTAAACGGGCACTTTGGAAAGGACCATCCGCTCACTCCGTTATCTGTAGCTCATTTCACTGGCGCTTTTCCAACAATATGGGCATGTAAGGACACCAACGAAAGGTGTTCAAGAGCCTCTGTAACATGGAGGTAAACAGGGTAAGGACACTCACTTCGCCTGTTTTAGTTGGTGTTAGTTAACGTTAGCTTGACTTGCTAAACTCGGTGGCTCAGATTATACTCGGCTACGTAGCTGCATTACGGAGGTTTATAGTGTCGGATGAATTCGACTTCGATCACATTTACAGGAATAACGGTACCTCTAAATTTGAGTTCAGCTCATTGCGAGGCTATTGTCATGAATAATGTTGGTTATTTAGCTATCGCTAGATACTGTCATAACAGTCAGTCATAACGGTGTTTTACCGCGGCGTTGTTCAGCTGTTGTCCACCAGTGACGTCACGGTTGTGTTCAAGAATTTCCGTAGCGAGCTCGGGTTTTTCCGTCAATTTAATAAAATTGTCAGTTTTAAAGCACATTAAACATGCTATTTTCATTTTAATTCATACTTATATATGTCAGTAACTAAAATAATGTGAAATATTCATGGAGGTCCATTAAGCGGTGCTTAGCCTTTAAAACATTCCTGTTTGAGCAGCTACAGTTCAGTTTAAAATATTCTGCACTTTTATTTCTGCAACGGCATTTTATTTCTTTTCTTTTATTGTATCATTTTAAATTGTTTTAATCATTTAATAATTTTACTCTTTTTATGTAATTTTTTATTGGACTATTATAATTTTATTCTGGCTTTTAATTGAACTGTTTTTTTTTTTTCCTGTAAAGCACTTTGAATTGCTTCTGTATGAAAGGTGCTCTATAAATAAACTTGCCTTGACTTCTGCTATAAACTGAACTAAAATTTTGCTGTAGTTCCAATTAAGATAAAGCTTTATGTTCAATTTGAGTCATTGAGGCTGAGTCACAGCCAAGGTGAGTATTTAAGTGTTTAATATCAGTAACTCGCCTATAAATTTTAATCCTAAATATTGAGAAATGTACTTCAAACTTATCTCACGCCGCTTGTGTAGTGTAAATCTAACCTCTGACATGGCAGCAAATATGCATGGTATGCACAAAATCCTGGGCTTCAGAGAAATCTGTCTTTCTAATCAAAATGAGCGAGTGGTTTTCTTCGCAAAAGGGCAAGATCTTTCTGCAGATTGCAGAAAACCAGGATGTGGGTTCTGACTAAGGCAGTAGCATTCCGAATACTGATTTGCTTTTGGTTTCAAATTTTTCAGAGGACGGAATAATCCATAGCAAAACACTGGGTAAGGGAGGTCTGACTTGTAGCATGCAAAAGTCAGCTGGAGGACAGGGTATAAACAGGTCCAGACTGGGGATTATGATCTTTAGTTGCTTTAAAAATAAGAATAATAATTAAATAAAGAAATATATAAACAAACAAATACACACAAATTGCATAAATATGTCTAGGTAAAACATGTATAACTGTACTTAAGAATGTTTAATTATGTTATGAAAAAGGCATTACGTCAGAAGCAAAAGTCGTCCTGTTGCTTCTGCTGAGGATCTCTGAGTGCTAAGGTACGTGCTCATCAAACCACATGAAAAAAGACATCATCTGACTACGAGAGCCTGAGTGGAAGTCAGTGTGTGGGTCTTGTGACTAACAGAACAACCCCCTGCCCCCCACACCGTTGCAACATAAATTCAGAAGCTAACAGACTCAGAGGTGAATGAAGAAATAGAAGCTTCCCTGTGCCCTGGTGAAGCATTCTTGCTTGTTATACTACTACTACTACTATGGACTGATTATGGCAAAAGTAATATTCAAGATAATTCTGGTCAATACTGAGATCTAAATTATTCAATATGATTACTAACTGACTTTGGAAATAAGCATGTATTGAAACTTGTTTAAGTGGCTGAGAATGAGTCTGGGATTTTAGGGAGGGGCAGAAGCTCAGTGCTGTAATAGGGAAGGGGTTGCAATCAAAACAAAACGAGAACACAATTTCAAAACAAATTGTGGCATAGTAACTGTTTTCTTTCAACTATCTTGATTTTTTAAATTGTAGTAAAAGTGAACTGTAGCTGAAAATCTAAATAAGTTAATTGCAAAGCACTCCTCCTCCTCTAGACTTCTCTTAGTGTTCACACATTCCATACATCCTGGGAATAAAAGACTCCTGGAAGCTAAATGTTACCACGTTATCCCAAAGATTCACTGATATCTTAGATGTGTTATTATTTGGAAACTTATTTTTCACCTACTTCATTCCTTTCTAATTTACTTTAAAAATCTAAAGACTTAACCATTTCATTACTCTATTCGTTTTTTTTATTAATCTGTGAATATTAAAAAAAAACTCATGGTTAATAATAACAACAATGTGCTAACTGCTGAGTAAACATTCTGTCTAATCAATGACTAAACACTAACCACGTTGTGCAATGTATGTATACGTCAAAGGTTTTATTTATTTTGAAGAATAACTTGTCCTCGCGCATTGTGCTGGAAATGCACAACCTTTTAATACCTTTAGTGACAATAACTCTACGGCACATTTTCTCTGAGAGCACAGAGATGGCTATTTTGGATATTAGCTCATGGTTGGGACTGTTATCCGTAAGATTCATTAACACATTACCCTTGGTTCACACCTGAAGTGACAACAGTGTAATAATCATTATTTAGAATGGGTGTAGGTGATTTATGGCTAAAGAATGCAGCACAAAATTTGGTGATGTGAAACGGATGGATTAGATAGTGTGACAAATTAAATTTCATGGAAATTAGGAGAAGCAATGTGGTGCTTGCCAACTGTGTTGTGTTTGCCAAGTGAATTTGAGCTGGGTGGTATTTGAATTACCTCAGCTACACTCCTGTACCAATTGAAATTGAAAACATGGCAAACGTGTTTTCACTGATGCCACTTTTCCTTGGTTTTTTTTTTCTACTCGCATAGCACATCTATGACATTTTCCATATTCAGATCATCTCCTGAACATTTACATTTTTATTATTAAATATTTATATTTTGTTGCCGTTAAGGATGGACAGTATCCACATTTTTTATACCATCTGAAACTTTTAACACAGTGTACGGTAATGCTGTGGGGTCGTGCTGCGCGAGGTCGAGTGAAGGGTTTTTGGTCCTGTACACTTCAGCTCAGCACACCCCGATAATGTACAAAAACACACGTGTTGACGATAGAATAACAGTCTCTGAGAGAGTGAATTTCAGCGATGGGTGCTGGAGGAACAGCAAAGTTCAAAAATAAGCTAAAAATGACAGGCTCTACACTGTTCAGAAGCACAGCCGGCCACGGCACTTGTGGACAAATTTTCCAGCAAACTGCCGTGGGCTACTGGACTTGCATTTTTCCCCACCAATTTTCTGAGTTTAACACCACCAGTCAGCGAGTGTCCACAGCCCCCCCACCCTGTGGCTCTCAATTAACTTTTTGGCCTTGTACTTACATAAACAGTACAGAAATTTCATACACCACTAAGACGACATTAAATACTGCCCTTATTTTAAATACAGCAATATGCAATATTACTGTTATACTGCCCAACACTAGTTCCCTTGTTCAAGAAACACAACATAAGAAGCACAAGACATTAATCCTGAAATTAAATTTGTGCGGATGCATGTTATCAGCTTTAACCAATCAAAAATCAGGCATCAGTGTCCCGTGATTCTTCTTGTTCGAAATTTCATGTGTTCAGTTTCACAAACCCAGAGCAATGTTTCCTCTTGCAAAAGTGGAAGTTGTGTGGGGGCCATACCTGAGTGTTACTCTCAGATCCTGTGAATAAGTGTGCTTTACTCTACACATGACCCAGAAAAAGCAAAGTAGAGCAAAGCTATTTATGTCCCACAATAAAATTATGTTCTCATTTGTTTTATCATCAATTTGACTGCAACATGCAATCATTGCACTCTGCATAAATGTGGGAAGCCTGGTTGCATAACTCTTTGGGTTTTCACAACATATAGAGAACCTAGCCTACCGTTCTGTATTGAAAAGGCAATTCCATCTTCAATATTTCTACTTAATTATTTACCTGGGTCAGAGTGTAAAAAATTCCTTGCTCAAGAGAAACGTATTGATTAGATATTTCTTTACATTCATATTTATAGGAAACAATCGACACAAGGTTTATTGAACCTACACGTCTGAGTTTTCATATGTAATATTATTAACGGTAAAAAAATAAATTTTCTTTGGTTTAAATTTTGCCACAAATTGCCCAATATATAACCTTCCAGCAAAAAAGTAAATATTTGTAAAATCAGGAGCTTATTGTAAAACTATCCTAAACTATATTTTAGGGCTAGCAGCCTGTTCATAATATTTTGATTGTTTTTATTTCATCAAAGGGGTTTCAAAGACATTAAAATCTCCTGACTTCTGGTTTGTATCATCATTACTGGGAAATACGTTGCAGTGTTTCTAGAATGAAACATCACATCTCAAACTACTCTGAATGACTCGGTTACAACCTAATTTAGTTATGCAATGGTTTTGAAGAATCTGTTGAATTCTTGTAATATTAGTTCACTTTGTAGTCTACTGTTCTTATTCAGGGCTGCTCAGTGTGTGACCTGTCAGGATGTGGAATCTAGCCACAAAAGACTGCCTCAGACTACTGAATGAAAGGTTATAAATCTTGTTTTATGTTTTATCTGATTACATTTTAATTTACTTTTAAAAAGGCAGTAACCATGTTAAAAGGGCAGATGCAGACATGGAGGGTTTCTTAAGAAACCAATTAAAAAAAAAAAAAAAAAAAAAAAAAAAAAAATATATATATATATATATATATATATATATATATATATATATATATATATACCTGAATACCAAGTATGCACATTCATATACAAAAATATAAATGCTTGAGATCACATTAGGCCCACTTCAAAACTTACTGTGTCACACCATGCATTTTATCATTGACTAAAGAATATTTTACTTGTCTCTTAGCCCTTTCCCAGCCTGCCCCTGTGCTAATAACTTCCATCCCCTGCCTTGTGATTGGTTGATTCGAAGCTTAATTGTTTTTTTTTTTATTCTGCAATTAAAACATTATTTATATTAACTTCTGATGTAGATCACATATATTTGATAATCTAATGTTAATATTAGTACAGCATCTTTGAGTGATTTACATAAAAACAGACTTCTTGAAAGGTAAAAAGTGTGATGCTTGTGAAGGGAGGAACAGCTGCCTGAAAAGGCAATAAATAAACAAGATAGTTATTAATAAGATAATTATTCTGCCCTTCTCCCATCACAAAGACTGCACTCTGGCTCTCCAAAGCAAGGTCCATGCCCTGTACAGAACTGGGTGCTGTTCCACAAATCAGGATTGTTCCGCTAAACGTATACCTTAAGCCCAAATCTAAATGTCCATCAGCTCTTTTTTTATTAGACACGTGTAACCCCAGTCTTATGTTATCCGGCTAACTGAGAAATCCTGCTTCGTGGAACAGCCCCAGATGTTTATGTCTGGGCTGATGAACTGGAATAGCGGGTTGGTCATGTGCTCAACACGAGCAGTTTCAGGTCAAAGCAAAACGTAAACTTCCTGGCGCAGAATTGATGCAAGGACAACTTAAACCTACACATTTAGAGCTTAACCGACTTACAAGAACGTATACATTCCGAAAAACGAACGAGTCAGTACACAATTCGTTTGGTTTACAATTCGAGTAAAATCGCGAGTTTACTCGACGCAAAAAAAAACTGCTGTTTCTTGGCCAACTAACATTAGCTTAAGTTAGTTAATTACTTTCCCTAATATCTAAAGTAATAATGGTCAACACAACAGATTAGGTTTAACTGTGCCTGGACAAGTACGACAGCAATTAACGTCTGAATTTGTAACGTCTGATATTGTGAGGCTAATAACGTTAGCATGACACTGGTAGTCGGCTGCAAAGCTAACTGCGATAGCTTCTAGAGCTAAAGAGTCGATTACTAAAGGAATCGATTCATCAATTCCAGGAATTCCTCAATTTAGGGTCAACCTAAAAAGATGTAAATTGAATAGATGCAACTCTGTCAAATAATTTGGTAATGGCCAATATAATTTAGTAACGTCAAATATAATTACTGTGCTTAAAATGAGCACTAAAACATAAAAAGAACCCTGAAATACTTTAATGTTTACAAAGCATTGAAACAGGCTATAAATTAAAGAGGTTGTATTATTATTATTATTCTAACATACTTTGGATTTCAGTAAATTTTGTATTTTGTTCTTATATATTGCAAGCTTTTAAAAGGGTGTTTATTTCTGCAGAAAGTTTAAAAGCCAATGTACTTGACTTGCAAACACTGCAAGTTCCATCAGTTAATATTTATAATTAATTAATAATTGTATTGAGTCACTCAACATGCAGATTCTGAAAGCCAGTGATATAGAAGAAAATATACCAATCCAATCAGTCTTTGAAGCTACAGTCAGGGACAAATTCATTAATTCATTCAGATACAGGGGTGTTTTCCCAGACAAGGACTAAACCTAGTCCTGGGCTATATCCTTCTTTCAAATGGAATATTACAATAAAAATGTTGTGTAGGCCAAGACTAGGCTAAATCCTTGTCTGGGAAACCACTACATACAGTTTATCCCTAAGCTGTCTATAAGGTACTAAGTGTACCTTAGTTTTATTAGATATAACTTATAAGCATATAATTTCTGATACACTGAGGGGAGTTTACAGGGATTTAATCATGACTGGAGAGGGACTTTGAAACATTCATGCACTGTACTCTATCTTTTCTGTGAATTGTTTTAGAAGGTTGTATGGAATCGAATAAACTGAATCGATTCCCGCCAGTTGGAATCAGACTCGGAGTCGACTCTTGAAGGTCTGGAATTGCTCAGCGGCAGGGCTAACAAACAAGCTAACGAAATAACGGCAGATTTCAGTGTGTAACCCAATAAGTAAACTAAGACATGACTATCAGTTCGTGTTGCTTCACAAATTGCGGTGAGGCTTGGTTTTTAGAGGCGAACTCTGCTAGCTGAAACACAACGGTAAAGTTGGGTAACAGCTTAGCCGACAATGCTACATAATGGAATTAGTAGCTTCTTCTGCTTAGTCATATTGTCTGGTTATAAGACACGATTAACGGCCAGACACCCACATTTCCTTGGAGAAAATGACTAAAGTAAAACACCCGCTTGGGAGATATGCCTGTCATTAACCCAAGAGTCCAACAGTAAAGCCTTAGACAGCGACTGTGATGAAAACACAAACTCACAGCTATAACATTGACGAACGTGGTTTTCCCCGAGTACTGCAGCCCGACCAGAGTTAATTCCATCTCCTCTTTCCAGAATAGCGATTTGAACCAGTCTAGAAAGCGGTTAATAAGCGCCAGCATGTTTGAGGGTAAAGAAAGTCGAGACTTTAGGGGTGGTTTTAGTCTCTTCTCTTGTGTGAAGTCTGTGGAGCAGCTGTAATGGCTGTAATGTTTGGGAGGAACTGGTCGCTGTCATATGACCGCAGTAGGATTACTCTCTCTGCTGTGTTCATTAGGGCCAGGCTCCACTGCCCCAAATCCTGAAAGTCCTAGATTTTACAGACCATGCAGGTGACATCCCCTAGGTGTAAAAGAGTGGGAAGGAGTTACTGGTGTCGAATGAGAAGTGTAAATATTCACTGTTTATCTAGTGACATGAATCGAGTTCCCATGCATTACTGAGTCATTTCAACGCCTTATTAAATCGCCCCCACCTATAGTCATTCGCATGCTTTGTGGTCACCAGAGAAGCAATCAAAGACTCATCATCGTTCAGAATAACATAATAAAATGTATACCCACAAAAGAAGTCCCCTAATAACATAACTATGACTCAGGTGCACACATACGTCTTCATTCAGCATGTGAAAATCTATAAATATACGGTTAGTATTCCCATCTATTCCTACACCAGTGATCTAAAAATTGAAAGCCACCACGTGCAAGTTGAATGATTGGCTGTTTATGTTTATGACATCAGAAACCCTGACTGTGGGAATCCATCTGTTTAAAATTGTTATTGGGACACTGCAGTTCAAAGCAGAAAGGTTGGGCCATGGTGCATTGCTTTTTTGTTCATGATTTGTCTAGCAAATGAACAAGGCCATGTGGACATGTTTACAGGGTAAAACCTTGATTTTTTTACTGGAGGGAGTCGGAAGGGTTTCATCAAAAAAGGCAGTGTATATATTTGCTCTTAATTTGTTGTAAATCCCCATGGAAACCCTTTCCTATGGAAAGATGTGTCACCATTTAATAAAACAAACCAAAACATACCCAATTCGCTATGGGAGGTAAATCCTGCCAATATTAAAATTGAAATGAAAACAATAAAATGAAAATGCAAATAACGTTTTGCAATTTCTTTTGCCAAACGTGTGCGCAGTTGTCATGACAAAATTAAAAATGAAATTAAATAAATTTGCTGATCCATAGACCTTTCATTAATTGGTTTTCTATTTCTAATCCTGCAATAGAAAAATGGAGAACGACCCATTTCCCTAATCTGTATGTTGTCATCAGTACCAGACAATTTAGATTTTATTTCATTCATTCATTCATTATCTGTAACCGCTTATCCAATTCAGGGTCACGGAGTGTCCAGAGCCTACCCGGAATCACTGGGCACAAGGCGGGAACACACCCTGGAGGGGGCACCAGTCCTTCACAGGGCAACACAGACACACACACTTTTGAGTCGCCAATCCACCTGCAACGTCTTTTCTTGGACCGTGGGAGGAAACCCACGCGGACACAGGGAGAACACACCAACTCCTCACAGACAGTCACCCGGAGCGGGAATCGAACCCACAACCTCCAGGCCCCTGGAGCTGTGTGACTGCGACACCTACCTGCTGCACCACCGTGCCACCCTGTAGATTTTATTTATTTATTTATTTAATCTTCCAACACATGAAAACACAAATACAGGAAATATTAGAATCGGATATATTTTGATTCTAGTTCACTATAAATTGATATTTAGTTTTACATAAACGTTATCGTTCTGCTGCGGTTTCCCAAACTTACTTATGTTAGCCTTAGAACACCCTCTTCAAACACCAATGTCCTCAATGTGCATAGAAATCTCTTCATATACTGCCCCATCCTTGACCATATTTCGAATTTAATCATGAAATGGGTCAAGTATGCTCATCTTTAATCTACCAGCAGTTCCTCTGTTTCAAAATATAAGGTGTTATAGGGTTAAAAATGTCTGGGTCATGGGTGGCATGGTGGTGCAGCAGGTAGTGTCGCAGTGACACAGCTCCAGGGGTCTGTGAAGAGTGTGGTGTGTTCTCTCTGTGTCTGCGTGGGTTTCCTCCGGGTGACTGTCTGTGAGGAGTGTGGTGTGTTCTCCCTGTGTCTGCGTGGGTTTCCTCCGGGTGACTGTCTGTGAGGAGTGTGGTGTGTTCTCCCTGTGTCTGCGTGGGTTTCCTCCGGGTGACTCTCTGTGAGGAGTGTGGTGTGTTCTCCTTGTGTCTGCGTGGGTTTCCTCCGGGTGACTGTCTGTGAGGAGTGTGGTGTGTTCTCCCTGTGTTTGCGTGGGTTTTCTCCAGGTGATTGTCTGTGAGGAGTGTGGTGTGTTCTCCCTGTGTCTGCGTGGGTTTGCTCCGGGTGCTCTGGTTTCCTCCCACAGTGATGAGGAAAAGAAAATTCAAAAACCACTTTGGCTTTGAACCCGTTTAAACAAAACCAGAAATGTTAATACCTGAACTCTTTGGTATTTGTTTAGCAAAGATATGCCCTGTTGTAACCCAATTTCTTTGTATAAGTAAAATGAACATTGACAACAAAGGTTTCATCAGTTCTTTGTTTTTTCCTTCATGAACTGGATAAAAAGACTCAAAATGAAAAAGAAATATTTATTTAGCTTTTCATTCTCTAATGCAGTATGCAACAAATGTGACAAAATGAAAATGGAAAAGTCAAAGTGATGGTTTACCATTCCATTTTCGGCTCTGTAGGCTTTTTCACTAAGAAAATTAAAACAAAAAGCCACCTATATATGAATATATCTTAACTCATAATATAGTTATGAGTTATGAGCTTAACCATATTATTAAACTATATTACGTAACTGTACATATCTGTTTTTAGGAAGTCAAGGAAGGACAAATGCGAAAAAAATTCAGAAAGTAAATAGCTTTATTTCATTTTGACATGCACAACACATTAATGTAGAATTAAATGAAAAAATGATGGAACATTAGAATAAATGATAAATTATTAAGCTGAGTGGCTGGAGATGTGGTAGATGTGATTTGCCAGCTGCTACCACTATAGCTTTGTAAACTAGTAATTGCCACTTCCTGAGAACAAATGGCCATGACAACAAAAAGAAACATTTTACACACACACACACACACACACACACACACACACACACACACACATATATGTATTGGGCGGGACACAGTGGTGCAACAGGTAGTGTCACACAGCTCCACACAGGTCCTGAGTGCTTCAGTTTCTTCCCATGGTCCAAAAACACGTTGGTAGGTGGATTGGCAACTCAACAGTGTCTATAGGTGTGAACGTGTAAGTGTATGTCCTGCTGCAAAAGATTGGTGTCCATTCTGGTGTGTGTTCCTGCCTTGCGTCCAGATTCCCTCCGGTCCCTCCACTACCCTGAACTGGATAAGCTACAGTGAATGCTGTACTACAAACAGAAAAATCTTTCAAGTGATCCTAAAGGCATCCTTAAAAAAGGTACTTAAATGCATTTCTGAAAATCAGAAAAAATGATTGAGGTAGTGACTGGAATGTATGAAGATTAAAAACAAAAACGGTAATTGTGTTCCTTTGCATTTTCTCGATATGCAAACGCCATCCACTTGATTAGAAACATCTGTTAAGTACTTCCACCTACTGCCAATTTCATGAGCTGTAGCAATTTTACAGGAGAAAAATTACAGACTGACAATTACAGCTTCCCGCTATCCCATTACATATGAAACTCACTAAATTCCAGAAGAAGTCTAACTCAAACAGTATAAACAACAAATGAGCTACAGTCTGCAACAGTAAGACAAGGTTGATCTCGGTGTGCATAACTTCACTAGTACTGCAGATAATAACACAATGATATATATATATATATATATATATATATATATATATATATATATATATATATATATATATATATATATATATATATATATATATATACACCATATATGAAGGATGAATAGATAAATTCATCCTTCACACTTATGCAAATAGATCAAAGAACTTTGTAAATCTTTAGACCACTGAGACTTATGGCATTAAGATATCTTCTGATAAAAACAACCAACCCAGTCGTATGTAATGTCAGATGTTATCTTTCAACATTTACAGCCCCAGTGAGATGGGGGATTTCCTGGTGGTTTAACACGGAAAGTTAACTTAAGTGTCTACTGCAGCATTGCTATAAAAACATTGTAGCCATTTTTACAAAAAATGTTGAGACACTCATATAATCTACTTGGATTTAGTCTGTCAATGGGTTTTGTAGAGTGCTAACTGGTGTGAATAAACTTCAATTATATACGCGCTACATTAGCTTTAATAACGTCTTAGATAATTTAAATTGAATAAGATTTACCAAAAGTTCACCATTTGATGTAAAACAGACACAAGAATGAAAAACCCTCCACCCATCCATTTCTGTGCTATGTGAAAGAGTCCTACACACTCTCAGAAAAAAAAAATACCTTTAAAGGTACAACAGTGTTTAAAAGTCCAGTTGTGTTCCCTTAAGGTACATTACATTCTCTTCTTAAGAAGAGGTTAATATTTTTAAGGTTTCATTATAAAACTGTGTAAAAAATAGAACACAATTTAAGTCCTGAGAATTAAATGTGGTGTGTGAAATCAACACAATTTTAAAATCTACAATTATTATAGAATAAAGTACAATTATGTTCCCTAATTAAAGGTACAAATATGTACCTTTGAGGGTACCACCACAGTGACAAATTTTCTGACAGTGCAGAATGCACCCCTTAGGCCAAAAGGGGGCTGATGCCACAGATGAAAACCTACGAAGGTTTTACAGACGTTGATTCAGACTTCACAGTTTGAAGTGGAGGCATCTGACACGTCACTGAAACTCTCAGAAGGATCTCCTTTTTCCTCTTTGGACAGTTTACAGCTGCAGTCTTCAGAGGGCAAGATCAGCGAGCGTGTGGTTGAATGGCTTTCTGCAGAAAGACATAACAAAGTAAAACGTGGGATTTCTTATTTCACAATATCAGTTTCTAAAGGGATCCAGACGAAGTGGCATCCACTGTGGTGGTGCATTTGAGAATATATTTCTAAGATGTAAAAAACATGTATTTCACAGTGATATAATTTACTTTCTGAAGGACATAGAGTACACAGAAATTTACTAAATAATTATTTAGAAACACTAAATAATTAAACAAGTAACTGGCATTTAAAATCCAGGCCTTGTAGCAGGGGTTCCCAAAACTTTTGTGCTTTTGTTCAAATGAACATTATATATGTCCTGTGGCTATTCAGGACAGTTTCAGTGTTTAAACATTCATTCTGCTGTGTGAGTTACACACACAATGATCAGCCATACATATAAAATTACTTCCTTGTTTCTAAATTTATTGTTCATTTTTCAGTTCCACTAAACATACAGGAGCACTTTGTAGTTCTACAATTACAGACTATAGTCCATCTGTCATTCTGCATACTTTGTTAGCCCACGATCATTCTCCGCATTGCAGTGATGCTGCTGTGGTTGTGGTGTGTTAGTGTGCGCTGCACTGGTATGAGTGGGTCAGTGCTAAAAGTCATACACCATGCATAAAATACCAGCAATGTGGTGGTCCTGTGGGTGTCCTGACCACAGAAGAACGGAGTAAAAGGGGTCTAACAAAGAATGCAGAGCAACAAATTGACTACAGTCTGTAAATGGAGAACTAAACATGGATCGTGTTTGGTCATTGGGGTGTAGTGAGTGTAGGTCATTTTTATGTTATCGCTGATCATAGTTGATCAGAGCATTTGTGACAACTCAGACTATTCTTTGAACTGATTAGCAGTCTAGTCATATGTAAAACAAATGAATAAACCAAAGTGGAGATTCTTCAGGATTCCCCCAAGTCACATTTGTAAATCAAGGGACCCCAGGTAAGGACCACAACCTTTGGGAACTCCTGCCGTGCAGCTTGAGGAAAGTAAGCACAATCAAAAAATTTTGATGCCACCTACTGTTCTTCTTTCTCCTGTCGGTAGATCTTCCAATACAGGCATTAAACATCAGTGCCATACACATTACACTGTTGATGGCTAAACAAACCACTATGGCCTTAAGTGTCAGCTGATAGGAATCTGTGGGCAGAGTAGGTAAAATGAACTTTATAAATATCAGGGATTTCACAGTCAGTTACAATGGCATTCAATGATAGTAATCATGAAAATATAACACTTATGATTGCATTCAGAACAGATAATGTTCAGTGACTATGACAGACAAAGATAAGTGCTAGAAGAGAAAATTACAATAGACAGGTGCGTATGTTGGAGAACAACACTGACCAGTGTTATCCAAATTTATTTTAGATCTCAGTTAAACTAGACATTTTCATTAAAAACAACTGTTCAGTAGTTTTGTGTTATTTATGTTATTATTTATGTATTTATATTTTGCTGGCATTTTCATACGATCTGAAAGACAAACCTACCTAAAGTGGAGTTGAAGGTATCCTGCCGTGGTTCGGGACCTGATGTGACAAGCAGGGAGATCTGAGATTAGTATTTGTTTTCTGAATATTTGACGCTTATCTAATCAGATACTGAACTGCATGCAGTTTTAGATCAATCTTGTATTCACATGCACAGCTTTTCTCAGATGTTGATAAATAAACAGATATTTAGCTGTTTATAACTAAACATAATGGCCATAAATAGTCAAAGGTTTGTGGACGCCTGCTCATTAAAAATTCAAGGGTATTAACAGATGGTTTGACCTCTGATGGAATGACAGTTTTGTAATTCTCAGAAAGCTATATTGTCGCTGTCCAATAAAAAAACATGTATCTACAAAATAGTCAGTTTACAGGAGAAGGACCACCCCTTCTTAAATTTCAATGGAAGTCACTGTAAAAACGATATATATGTATATTCCAAGTAATTTTGGAGCATTCGTATTGGTCATGAATATTCACACACTGTGAAAGACAGCTGCAGTGTGCTGTCAGCCAACCCACTGCCAAAATCTGTTCATCGGTGCTGTAGAGAAAGCACTTCCACAGCTCCATAGCCCAAAATGGAGGGCATGATTTATGTCCCTTTAATGTGCACTTGGCATTGATCATGGTGACTTAAAGGCTCATGTTGAGCTGCTCCAGAATGTCCGATTTTACTAACAGTGCTTTAGTGATTAGTGATTATACATAGTGTCTGGGTGTGCACAGGACATTTGCCAGTCTAAGTGTTAACGTGGTGTGGTAAAATGTAACATCCAGAATGTTATTACTACATTTACATTTGCTGTTTAAACAACTTTGTCCACAATGACTCCACAAAGAAGCCGAATTTTCTCATTCCAAGGGTGTCTACACACCTTTGAACATACAGTGTATATTATACACAGAATCAGTAGATCGATCCTATCTTTAAAAGACAATTTACAGTAAACCAATCATTTTAAGTCATAAGACATGCACAAGGACTCAAGGTGAATACAATTTTTGTAATAGATTAATAAATGGCACTTACTTTGCCAGCCACACTTGGCATTGTGCGTTATGTTTCCAGGGAAGAGCACATCCAAACCAAATTTTCTGCAGCTGTTACCAGCAAAAGTGTTTACAGAAATTATATTAGAACAGTTTTCATAAGTAAAATTGTTATTAAATCTAATACTGGTTTGTGTTTCAGTGAGACTTACTCTGTTATGGGTTCACACATGCTGTCCTCCATTGCACTGTAAGTATTGTTTGGGCATTTATTACAATAATAATTGTAAGAAAAGCGGCCTGTGAAAAGTAAACAATTAAAAAAATAGTTTTCATTTTTTACGTTTACAAAAATTATGTTTGTTTCTGATTATACAGCATTCATTTTAGAGTTTGATCTGGTCATTTGTAAGAAAGCATTGATCAACTTAACACATGTGCTATGTTTGGTGTCCTGTAAATTCAAGACCCTCTTTAAATAGTTATAAAATAATACATAATGGTTTTTATGTAAATATCAAGGTATTTGGCTTTTGTGATTATGAGTATCAAATTCTAAATCCCTTAAAGAGGATCTGGAAACAAACATATACATAATTTTAAATTGATCTGGGGTATCCAGTAGTGTTTTATTAATATGTACAGTGATCCCTCGTTTTTCGTAGGGAATGCGTTCCAAGACCACTCGTGAAAAACGAATTGCTGCAAGGAGAGGAAAGATATATTTTTTAATGTATTTAATGAGTATTTGGACTTTTAAAACCCTCCCTGTTACTGTTAACAACCCACCCTTTTCATTAAACAGTCATTCTATAATGTTTTTCAGCTGGAACTACATGTGATATCCTACCAGTTTCTTTAATAGAGTAATTCCTAAGCTGTGATTTAGCGTAAGTAAATTTCACTCGGATGTGGACATGAACAATACATGTACTGTACATAAGAAATACTTGTAAATGATATATTGTGTGACCTACAGTCCTAGTCTAATACATGTAAATAATAAAAAAATACTTTCAATTTACACATCACTTTTCACGGTTTTCCTAGATTTTCCCTCAATATCCGCGATATAGCGGCCATAAGCCCCCTTGAAAAAACCCACGAAGTAGCGAATCTGCGAAAGATGAACCGCGAAGTAGCGAGGGATTACTGTAAACACATATTAATAAGACATACATGCAGTGTGTCAACATATGCTTGGAATGGATGATCGCTGTGTGTAAAGATGTCTATGTGTAAACATATAATTTGTAAACAAATAGGGAGTTATGTCATTAGTTATTTTTTGTCTACTAGATACAAACTGACTGTGATAAATAAAAGAAGCATCCAGTCAGATAATCACAGTTATCTCTAAACGTTCATTATTTCATAAAGTGAAGGAAAAGCTTAGACAGAACTCCTTAAACAGATCAGTATAAAGAACGTCAGTGGCAGTATATTTGATTAAGAAACGGTAGAAAGTTGATACTGAGAAATAACTGCTGTGCACAGAACATCCATTTGTTGATGTTATTTGTATTTCGTTCCTGAAGCTGTAAACCCTTTCAGTTAAACCCTGAGTAGGTTCGCACTCACTCTTGAGTTTCAAAACTAATAAAACCAAGTGCTGGCTCTAATGTAAGCTAAACTTTATCTGAGCTATATTAGGTGCGAAAATGTATGTTTTGTAAAGCTAGATTCTTTTTCAATATGAAATTTAAATATGTTCTTCCATGTGATTCTTTATTTGCCTTTGTTATACAGAGTCTGTTTATTATTCTGATTATTTACATTAGCAATTTGCCATCTTCTTTGGCACTATTTTCTATATTCTTTGTGTGATATTGTCTATGCCTCTACAGCACTTCTCTTGGAAACCCTCAAAACCACACTGGAATCTCCAAGAGGGTTGTGACACCAGTTTGAGAATAGATTTACATCACTTTCTGGGCCCCAAATCATGAAGAAATAAAGTCTTATAAGCACAGGTGCCAAAATCCTCAGACCCAGGCAAGAATGTACATACCACATGAAGTATACTTCAAAGTTAGAAATGCACTTATGTTTTTACTAGCCCCCTCCACACGCCCCACCCCCAAATAACACCAGTGCATGACTGACAAAATTTTCCAGTTCAGACCACATATCTAAGGCCAGACCACAGCCTATGATACTCTCTTCTGTGATACTCCAGCAGTATTTATCAGACAGAATTTTCTAATTCTGAGAAAAGGGTAGATCTCTGCGTTTACCTGATCTCTTGAGTTCTTCTCCTGGTTTGCATGTGGGTCTGTCCACACATTTTAATACATCTTCATCACCATACAAGTGGGATTTAGTGCAGGGGCACTTGGCAGCATCCTTGTCTGTACACACCTCACACACAGTACTGCAAAAGTCTTTGGGATATTGGCCTGTGTATGCAAACAAGAAAACAATGGTACCATGAGTACTAATAAATATTGAATTTAAGTATAAATAAATTCATGGTAAATTTTAGGTCATACATTCTTTTATTGCCTTTGCGGTGTGAAAACATGTAAACATCTCTTAAACAGCGAGTATACTGTACTTGTGTATATTTGAAACTACACTTACTGATTACTTTCATAAAAATAACGGAGGCACAAAAGTTGTAGCACATCTAAACGTTTTATGAATACCCGCCCCCCATGTTACACTCAAAAACCTGAATGGAAATTGTGCAATAAAATTCTCAGAGCAATGCCATAAGTTAAAGTATGTAAAAGATGTTTTAACACATTTATATCAACAACACATCCAATCATTTATCTGTAGTTTTATGCACTAACTGTCATCCCATAACACATACGACAAAAAAAAGTACTTATATCTGTGATATTACTTTTCTTTCATTAGAATGATCATAGTTCTCTTACCAGGAGGACATGCATCACAGCATTTCCCTTTATATTCATACTGGGTGTACCAGTTACAGTCAACAGCCAAGCACACTGTGAAGATGTAGCCCATAGCGAGTAGTTTCAGACTGAGCTTTGCGCTGTCCATTTCAGGAACCTGATCACAGGGAATGTGGGTTGCCTCTGCCTCCTTCTGTTTATATGAGGTCTCTGTGTGACGTCACAGAGAGAGAGAGAGAGAGAGAGAGAGAGAGAGAGAGAGAGAGAGAGAGAGAGAGAGAGAGAGAGAGCGCAAGCTGAAACTAACCTGACAGAGACTGTGGAGATGGTGGAGGCGTGCATCTTAACAAACACAGGATTCAGTTTCGTCTCCAGCTCCAGGGAATTTACAACAATCTATTTTCCTAAAGACTTTACCCCGAACTCTAGGAGTTACCCCGAATTAGTATTTTGAAAAATACCCCTATAGGTACTAACCTTATACTGCACCTACACTTGCTAAAGTAGGCAGTATTCTTGTAACTCGCTAATACTTTTAGATTACAGGGTAGAATAAAGCTCTAACTGACCACAGATTCTCACATGTACACAAGCCACAAGGTCACATGCTTGATGAAAGATCACGCTTTGATATCCTGAAACATGTGCTCTACCTTCCCATTGCAAAGAATACAACTCTGTTAAATCAAGTAGCATTAGAATAGACATTGTCAAAAAGTACAGTCCTGTACATGAATAAACAAGATGACAATAAATACTCTCTGTGAATTTGAGAAAGAAACTCTGAGGACCCAAGGCTCGAAAGGAGAACTTTCAAAGAGGAATGGATTTATTAAATCAAAAGGAATGTAAAAATAGAGTAGCTTAAAATAATGGGTAAAAATCAGCGACAACACTTCTTTCATTTAATTTAGAGTTAAACTGGTCATTAAATATATTTTTTATTTCAGCGATTAGATATGAAATGATCTGCTTGCATCAGAAAAATCATAGAAATCTAAAAATGCTTTTCAGATCATGAGAAAATTGGACTTTTTGATAAATGAGACAGGTCTGAATAAATACACAGGTGTTTGTGTCCATCCTTCCATTGTGAGATGACAGCTGAAGACTATGGGTCTAAAAGGATGTGGAGCCATCAAGAAGCTTTCACTGAGGAAAGGAGATAAGGAGACAAATCGAATAACTTTTTCAAATAAATATAAAAGCTGCCTATGTGATCAGAAAGACAGCCAGAGCTCAGAAACAATTAATATGTTTAGGATCGCTTGTACTATCAAGATGGAAATGCAGCCTAAGGCTTCTAATGACCATGTAGTTTCCATAGATTTTGTGTAATTTCCTCTCAGTGCTAGGTACATAGCTCAGGGGAGGTTAATGTTGTGATTGCTGTTCCTCCACACCTGGAGCCCCCAATTCTTCCTGCTGGTTGAGGGGATCAATCCGGGGACCCCTCTGTTCAGAGTACACTACTCTTTCCTTTAGGTGATGATTGCCCACAGTAAAACAACTACAGCATTGAAGAGGCATTCCAGCATTCCTGGCATGCATTACTTAGTAACATGTCACAACAAGTGGTAGTCATTCAAGTTTAAAAGATTGCTAATTCCTAAAAAAAATAATGTTATATGTGATAATGTTAGCTCATATAATGACTCATGCTTTTCCCGATAAACTAATTTTCAGAAACACCAGGGCATTTTGTAATATCCAATAAAACCAAGAAACTGTGATTCAAACTCTTTAACCTTTATGTAACGGACAAATGTACAAAGAAAATAGTCTTGACTGTGCTTTGTTCATTTGTTTCTTGAAGTACACTCCAGCTGGGACCGGAGCACAATATCTGACATGACACTGTTTTGAAGTATCATTACATGATAAACAGGTGAATATAAACCATATAAAAAGCATTCACCAAAAGTTCAGATTTTGCAAGCAAATTTAAATAATTGCTCATCATTTTATGTTCATTCATTCATTCATTATCTGTAAGCGCTTAACCAATTCAGGGTCATGGTGGGTCCAGAGCCTATCAGGAATAATTGGGCGCAAGGCAGGAACACACCCTGGAGGGGGCATCATTTTATGTTATGTTATGAAATTGTCAAATAATATAAACAAAGGATTTAGAGCTTTACTTAAATTGTGAAAAGATTCAGGAAATCCAGAGAAATACCAGAGTAAGGCTGGACAATCTTAAATTAATGTGACCTTCAAGCCCTCAGATGGCACTGCCTAAGGCACTTATATTGATAAATATAGCCATGTTAACTTAGAAGTATTAAAAAAACATTGTCTTCCACTGCCTCAAGAAATGCAGATGGTTACTGCTGTCAAGATGACGTCATTTCTGAGTTAGTCATGGTTATTTCAATAAGTTATTACCAGGCCTCATTGTGTCTTTTACAACAACATGGCCTCGTAGTCACAGAGTGCATGTGCTTGACAGGCCTGTCCATCCATCCATCCATTATCTGTAAATTATCCAATTTAGGGTCGCGGGGGGTCCAGAGCCTACCTGGAATCATCGGGCGCAAGGCGGGAATACACCCTGGAGGGGACGCCAGTCCTTCACAGGGCTTGACAGGCCTGTATGTTGTCCATATCAGTCTCCTATGGCACATCATGAAGAGCAGAATCAGACTTTGGCAAGCATGGACTTATGAGCAGATAAAGTCTTGTATCAAGCCAGAATGGGGAAAAAAAATCCTCTTGCAAATTCTAACAATTAGTTTTCTTAGTTTCCATATATTTGAACTTAATTAAAAGGAAAGTTGATGTAATCTGGTGGTAAACGTGTGTCACAGGAGTCAAATTATAAATGTGTTTATTACAAAACACAATCAGGTTGTTCACGGAAAACACTGGAAAATGTTTTTTGTGTCGTTAAATAAAGATTCGAGAGAATTGTTATTTATATTTTTCTGGAAATGGAGTTTATAAACTTAAATAAACCTGTAGGTATCAATGAAAACAAAGTGGTAAGATCGTATAAGAGAAATTTATTGACTTTTTGAGCAAATATAATATTTGATACATTTATGACGAAACTATTCATTATATCCAAACGTTTATAGTGATCCTATCATTAGGGAAATTGCTGCTTTAAGCTGCTGCGATTGTGGACAGAGACATTCCTTTTTTCACGTACAGCTTGTGGAATCTCCCCAGCTAAAGTGGGTGAATATATTAAAGCTATCATTTACCAGACTAAACTAAATATCTTAACAGGACTTGTTCACTGTTTCCTGAAGAGCATAAAACCTCCGAAATTTGATTTAAACCAACCCACCAGAAACTAAAATGGTCCCAGGATTTCTGTCCGCACATAAACATTTGAAACAAGGTTTGGGTTGGAATAGCATTTTCTCCTCCCACAAGCCACAGCTAACACCCAAATGCGGTCTGACCACCATTGATGGCTGCCCCCTGCTCTGGGACTGTGTGTTCACTGCCCCTAATAACTAGTGTCTGTGTGTGTGTGTGTTTATGCAGGTGTGTGTGTTCACTGTCATGGATGGGTTAAATGTAATTTAATCGAGCAGTTGTACAATGACAATAAAGACCAAATTAATTTTCATTTCACATATACTTCTTTTAATTTTGTTAAAAGCCACAACCAGGCCATACTCATCAATATGATGATATACAGGAACTGGTTATAAAATTAGAATATCATCAAAAAGTGAAGCTTGTATATTATACTCCTTCATTACACACAGACTGATATATTTCAAGTGTTTATTTCTTTTAATTTGATGATTATGAGTGACAACTAATGAAAACACCAGGTGTCTTCCATATTGAACCTTTTGACAATATGCTAATTAGCTGTCAGTTATAATCATCAAATTAAAAGAAACTGTGTGTAAATTTTTCATGATATTCTAATTTTATGACCAGCACCTGTATATATTCCTTTTGGAAAGCTGTAATACATTTAAAAACAATTCCAATTCCAATGAATAATATGAAAAAACAAAAAACAAGCTGAGATTCTGTAAAGAAAGATTAGGAGATTCTCAAATTAGGAGAAACCTGGTGAATCAAAATTGCTCAAAATCAGAACAATTTCCCAGCTTTTTAAATGAATATCACAGGGGCTTTTATAACTATTTTGCTGTTTCACCAAGAGACATACATACCCCACACCCCCAGCATTAGTTTTTTGGCCCAGTGCCCTGCCACTCATGGGCCTCCAGGTTTATAACATAAGAAATTCCTTTCATTACATTGACGCATACCAAAATGATGCAACATATAGCAACCAAGTTTCAGGCTTTTACATATTATTAAATAAATGCAGACATGGAAGCGTGCCCTATAATGTCTCATATTTATTCTGATTTATCCAGGCATATTCCAACAGTTGAATATGAAATCTAACTGCCTCAAAGCAAATATTTACTACATGGTCCTTATTCTCTACATTCTTCCTCAGGGTGTGTCTGCCTAGATCAAGTTTTGGCTGGAAATTTAAGCTAGCCTCTAGATCCAGGCCATCCATCCTGCTCAATGTAGACTGCTTATCCAGGGGCAGCAGTTATCGTAAAGAAACTCAGACCTCCTTCTCCTGAGCCATTTCTTCTAGCTCTTCCCAGGAGATAGCAAAGCCAGTCGAGACATATTTCCCCAGTATGTTCTGGGTCTTCCCTGAGGTCTCCTCCCCATTGGACCAGATACTCAAACCAACTCAGCTGGCTCCTCTCAACATGAAAAAGCAGTGGCTCTACTCCAGTGCTGCGAGGCGAAGTTCAAAGACTATAGGCGAGGGATGGAACGTAGATCGAATGGTAAATCGAGCGCTTTGCTCTTGGCACTTCACCACAACGGACTGGTACACCGCACTGATCCATCTGTCAACCTCCTGACAAGACGCTGAGATACTTGAACTTCTCGCCTTGAGGCAGGAGCTCACTTCCAACCTGAAGAGAGCATATCACCCTTTTCTGACTGGTCTCAGGTTTGGAGCTGCTGATTCTCATCTCAGTCACTTCACACTCGGCTGCTGGAGGTCCCAGCAGGATGAGGCCAACAGGACCGCGTTATTTGCAAGAAGCAGACATGGACTCTTAACATCACCAAAACAGACACCTTCCGCCAATATCTGGATCAATACTTGAGAAATCTACAAAACCGGTGTATTGTACAGTAGATTAAAATACAGTTTTAAAAATAACACACTCAGTAACACAACATGTTAATACAACATGTTAACACAACAACGCTGTTGCATTTGGCTTTGAATTCTTGTGAAACCTTTAAAGTTGTCTCTATAAGTAAATAAGTACATTTCAATAAGCTCTATTTCCAATACAACATTAACACTGAACATTCATTCATTCATTCATTATCTGTAAGAGCTTATCCAGTTCAGGGTCGCTGTGGGTCAGGAACACACCGTGTAGGGGGCGCCAGTCCTTCACAGGGCAACACACACACACATTCACTCACACACTTTATGAGCAGCCAATCCACCTACAAATGTTTGTTTTTGGAGCATGGGAGGAAACTGGAGCGCTCGGAGGAAACCCACGCAGACACAGGGATAACGCACCAAACTCCTCATACACAGTCACCCGGAGGAAACCCATGCAAACACAGGGAGAACACACCACACTCCTCACAGACAGTCACCTGGAGGAAACCCATGCAGACACAGAGAGAACACACCACACTCCTCACAGACAGTCACCCGGAGTGGAACCCGAACCCACAACCTCCAGGTCCCTGGAGCTGGGTGACTGTGACACCTACCTGCTGTGCCACCGTGTTGCCCTAACACTGAACATGTACAATTTAATTAAAAACATTTATGGATGTAAAACAGGGACTAAGCTTAGTCATGGACTACACAGCATAATGAGCTGTGATTTTCCATTGAAAGGAGCACATAGTCGAGAACTAAGCTTAACCCCTGGCTGTTAAACCAGCCCTTAATATACTATTGACTTTTTTAATTTGAATTTGAATTTTAATTACTGCTTAGAAGAACACTTCGTAGTATTTTTACCTTAAAGTTACAGCTACAAAATCAATGATTTTCACTGAATAAAGCCTCTGTCATTGATACTCTGAGCTCAGCACTGCAGAAACTGCACTATGTAAAATTCGGAGGAGGGTAGGAAACCAACCACCCTCCCTCATTCCTTGCTCTTGATTTCAGGACAGTGCTGTAAAAGTGAACTACACCCATGTATGGGGAGCCTAGGAGCAAAAATGCCAAACTTTTCCTATAGTGTTCCTTTAAATGCATTTAAACCTTTGGCAATTTTTGGTGTTTTGTATAAAATGTCAACATAAACAGGAATAATGCTGCATGTCCACTATATTAAACTGTATTTTAAATGCAGTAACCCCCTTCTACCTACAATTACCATGGAAACTACAGGTATTACTGCATTTAAAATGAAGCACAGTACTGTGAGTGTGCAAATGTTTGCAACTATTTCATACAATGAAATCACAGAATGCAATTATTTTTAGACTGTCTGTTAGACAGTAAATTACTGTGAATATAATACAATGTGTACTGTAACACACAATAAATTTACAGTAGTTTTATACAATACATGCTTTTAGAATGTCCTTGGCACTATTGTGAACTTGAATGCTAATGCACACAAAAAAAATATAAAATCTGTCATATCAACACTTTCACAACCTCTCCTTTAGTTTTATTTCCTTTGAGAAATAGTGACTCAAACTTCATTCCAAGATCAGATTTATTTTTCCATACATTTGACAGTACACACTGCCTTTGCACATTGTGGTGGTTTAACCTATTGACTCATGTCTGACATTTAAAACTCTCTTATGGTGTATCAACTGCAGCAGAACAGCCTTTAAAAAGGACATAATCCACAAGTGAACACAGTTCTGTGGTCTTAATGAATCACCTATGACATGCTTGTTCAAAATATAACCAGGATCAAAAATTAGGGAAAGGAAACCTGACTGACATGAGGAGAACAAACACATTCTCTACAGAAGGTCACTTCTGCAAACCATGCCTGATTAGGTTTCCTATGTATGCCATCAGGTGTTTTCAGCTGATCAAGAATGCAGAAGCATGCATTGTTTCTTATGCAAATATTGCATTGTAAGGCTTGTGTCTCAAAAAAGACATTGTTATTACTCAATCAGGTTGCTGTCTGGATCCTGGATGAAATCACTTAGTAAATCCCATGAAGACTATAGTCCCTAATCTGATGATAATCCTGAAGAATTAGTACATTTAAACGTACACTATATGTGTTATTTAAAGACGCAATGCAGCCTGCAACAATAATAAAAAAATTAATGCAAAATTGAGGACAACATAAGAAAAAAATCATCTGATGTGGACGAATGGTGACAATTACAGTTACATGAAGGAAAGTACTGAGATTTCCTGGTGCACTGAGGTCACTTATTACTTATGAAACTGACTTATAGATACCTATGTACAAACTCTGCATGCATGCAGGAAGTGCAGGCTTTATTCATGACATTTCCCTTAAAGGCTAAATACAAACTCACTCATGCTCTCGCCTTGAACGTCACTCATGTTAGGAAACCACAAACCTAGCCCTGAGCTTTTTTTTTTTTAACTGTCAGGGAATGCCCAAAGGCTCGAGATCACAAACATACCATTCTCCTCTTTTGAGAGTTTAAAAAAGTAACCATTCTTAAACAAAAAGTAAATCAACTTCACAGTGACTTAAGGTTATTCTTGCCACAGTTAACAAAGTCATATTATTATTGTTAAAACTTACAGAATGGCTGAAGAACTTAAAAGCAACGTTCAGGATTGTAATCAACAGTTTTTTAATCAAATACTTTTTCCTCAAACATACCATTGTGCCTTAAAAGAGAACTGCATATTCCCACCATCGTAAATGTTCCATTTAAGGAATTATATCTAATAGCAATGTTGCCATTATTGAAAGTCATTTTAATAAATAAATAAAATTTTTTTATTTCCTCATGTAGATCAACATGTCCATAGTTTTTCCAAGCTTGGAATTTAAACATTGAATATCGCTCTGAAGACCTCATTAAATAATGAAGAATATAAAGAAGCCCACAGGTATTGCAGTTTGAAAGAAGAATTAAATTACTGTGACCCAGGGTTTCTCAACAGAAAATTTTCCTGTGCATTCCACCAAAAGTGCATTAGGAAGGTGGCCGTCATGTTTGGGTCACTGTGGTAGTGTTCGTACTGTGTATATACCTAAAAATGAAACTGTACAATGCTTAGACTACAAGACTTTTTTCTCTGTGCTTGAGAGGGGAACCACGCAATCAATGCTCTCAAGCTCTCTGCAGCATATAACATTTTGTGCACGTATACAAGTACAAGTATATATACATGTGCAGATGACTTAGGCACCTAAGATAATGACATATATTTAAACTAATGCCTGCTCAGTGAGTGCAGGGCTTGTATAAAGTCATAAATAATCACAGTAAATACAAATAAATAATAATATAAAACAAATAAGAAATATAAGATTTTATTTTTTTATAAAGTAGTAGGTGTTTTGAAGAATAATGTTTTGTTCAAATTCTACTTGATTTGCATGAATTTGTTAAATTAACAGCACACATTATTTAAAATCACTATTTATAACCGGTAAAAAAAGGTATTGGATGATAAACCTCAAGTAATACTGGCTCCATGAGGAGAGATTTGGACAAAATTAAACCAACACATTCACACACACAGTATCACACTCACTGGAGTAATGTACTTTGGTTTTATTCTAATGTTGGGCGTTATTTGTTGTTGGACCAATGAGGTAGGTGTGTCGAAACAGAGTGGACACAGTGTTTAAAAACTCCAGCAGCACTGCTGTGTCTGATCCATTTATACTAGCCCAGCACACACTAACATACCACCATATCTGTGTCAGTGCAGCACTGAGACTGATCACCCACCCAAATCAGAACATTGAGAAACCAGGTAAATGGTTTAAACAATGTATTCAGAGCAATGGAATACAGTCTGTAATCGTAGAACTACAAAGTCGCAGTGACTATAGAAACAAGGCTTATTGTAATGTTATGGCTGGTGCATGTCCAAAACTGTTCTGAAAGAAGCCCGTTGTTGTTTAAAGATATAATCTTATAGGTAAATTATCTTTATATAGGTGAATTTAAATGTGCTGGAATTACACAAACATTCAATTACTAGGATCACTGAGGGGGAGTCTGAAACCGAAGTTTGTTATTCTATTTCACAATATAACCACTTAAAAAAGTTTTTATTGATTTTATACTGCAGGAACATATTTGTATTTGAGTGTGGATTTATGATACTCCACACACCTCTAAACCTGAAGGACATCATTCACTAATGGAAAGTAATTAAATATTGTGAAACAAGCTTTAATTTCTAAGACATTACATGTCTAAGTTGAGTAATACCTGTGAACATTATAACTCCCTCTTTTTTTTATTATGTGGCTGGAGTTTGATGGCGTAAGTAATGAATATAGTTAGTGATACTCACCTTATTGTAAACCAACAGTATGTGTGTTAACAGTCAGAGAGTGGGATACGTTATGACGCACACGTTTTCACACATTCATAAACCACTAGAGGCATGCTTACTTTAGCTTGGGTTTTATCATCATTATTAGATCATCATTCTAATAAGCCTTCTACTGACAATTCTCATACATTTTAGAAAATCCATAAACATCTTAAAAGCCTTATTCCAAAAAATGTCAGCTGTCAGAAAGGCTGCTGTGGTCAGCTCCATGCTCACAAGTTCTATGCCACTTGTGGCATGTTGGTATGAGCCTTTGTAGATGTTTACTAAGACACTGGTCAGAAAAGGTTTAGGCAGGTGTTATTTAGCTTTATGAAAGGTGAGATATAATACAGGGCAGTAGGGTGGTGCAGCAGGTAGGTGTTGCAGTCTCACAGCTCCAGGGACCTGGAGATTGTGGGTTCCTAGTCCCGCTCCGGACTTATCAGCGTGGGTTTCCTCCGGGTGACTGTCTGTGAGGAGTGTGGTGTGTTCTCCCTGTGTCCACGTGACACTCTCAGCAAATGGGAGTACAATTTTAAGTACAATTTAGGTACTTAAAAAACACTAGGTCATATATTTACGTTAAAAATACAGCTTCAGAATTGTTATTTTCTTTTGACCTTTAATATGGAAAAAAAAAAGCCTGTGTTGTTGCTCCTCTGGGTTCCGCACAAACAAACAAACAAAAAAAAAAAAAAACACCTGTATTATGTAATTTGTGAACGAGTTTAGGAAGCCACTCCTGGTACTCCTTAATTTCACGACAATGCTGAAAAAATTAATTAGATAAAGCATATGAGCAAAAATACCAGACTTTACCTAGTTTTATTTTAAGAGAATCATATTTGAACTGTCAGAAAAAAAGGTAAGGTAGAGGTACAGTATTGTTCACTGAAGTTACAAACGTGTAAATGTACCTCTAAAGGTACAACAGTGGTGTTAAAGCCCAGGTGTTTTTCCCTTAAGGTACTTAAGGCTGTGTAAAATAGGAAAACATTGTGTAAGTCTTGGAGATGAAATGGGGGCGTATGAAATCTACACGATTTTTAAATCTATTAGCATAGAATATAGTACAGTTATGTTCCCTAATGAAAGGTATAAATATGTTCCCCCTGTGTGTCACGAGGTGGGTGTAGGGGAGGTCAAAGAGCAAGGAACTGGAAGGAGGTTATCGCAGGAGACTTTAATAATATTAATAAGAAAATTAGACAGAAGCTAGGGAAGTAGAAAGGGGCTAAACACAAAGGCTAAACAGAGGCTAATCACAAGGGCTAAACACAGAGGCTAACACTGAGATTAAACACTAAACAAGAACAGATCTAAAGGGCCAAGACATTAAACCATAAGTTGAACATTAAACAAGACAGCTAAACATAGCAAGACTCTTAGCAAGGCCATGCACTACAAACAAACATACAACCACAATGACCCACAAACAAGAACCACTGACCTGGACTATAAAAAGACAACACAAACAAGAAACACCTGGGACAGATAACGAGGGGGCAGGAACACTAAGGAGGCACAAGTGGGAGGAGCAAAGGCAGAGACAAGGAAGACAGGAACAAAACAAAGAGCCATGTGCTAAAATACATGACAAACAAAGGAAACAATGATACACAGACATCAGGAAAACAGTAGACATACATGACACAGTGGTTCTCCATAGTGACAGCAAAAGGTACCACCACAATGACAGTATACCAATTTATAACAGGTGTTCAATCACAGAGGACTGCATGACTGGGTGCATAACAGTTCAACTGGTTCCTTGAGTGTTCTTAGTTCTGTATTCACTATCCATGTGTTGCAGTTACGTGACTTTTATTTCCATAAATATCCATATTGGGGACTGATTATCTGGTTTCGTAGCACAGCACTAACATGAACAGATGGGAAAATTGATAAATTAATCTCATACACAGCTACACTCCCTAAAAGATCCCACCATGCAACACAGTATGTAGAAAAAGACAGATATATTTTGTTACCCATATAGCATTTTCTTCATAGGTTCTAATGAAAAACTGTCAAATCATAGACTTATTTATAACCTGCCATTTATATGCAAGATATTACAAACTGTCACACAACAGATCTGTTTATTTACATAGGAATCACATTTATGAAAACTTTCAATCTGGATTCAGGCCACATCATAGCACAGAGTCAGCACTTGTTAAAATAACAAATTATATATTTGTTTTTTTTTGATTAAGATGGTGTGCCTTTGCTTGTTCTACTTGACCTAAGTGTGACTTTTGATACCATACACCACACTATGCTCTTAGAACGATTAGAAAACATGATTGTAATCACAGGAACAGCTCTAGCGTGGTTCCACAAGGTTCTGTTTTAGAACCACTGTTATTCATACACTATATTGACAATAGAATAGTGACATTTTTAAACCATAGGGCTTAATATGATGTCGGCCCACCCTTTTCAGTTATAACAGTTTCAACTCTTCTGGGAAAGCTTTCCACAATTTTTAGGAATGTGTTTATGGGAATTCTTGATGTCAGGCACTGATGTTGGAGAGAAGGCCTGGCTCTAACTCATCCGAAAGTTGTTCTATCAGGTTCAGGTCAGGACTCTGTTCAGGCCAGTCAAGTTATTCCACACCAAACTCGCTAACCCATGTCTTTATGGAACTTGCTTTGTGCACTGGTGCACATTCATGTTTGAATGGGAAGGGGCCCTCCCAAATCTGTTTCCACAAAGTTGAGAGCCTGAAATTGTCCAAAATCTCTTGGTATGCTGAAGCATTAAGAGTTCCTTTCACTGGAACTAAGGGACTGAGTCCAACTCTTTATGATGCAGAAAAACTAGTGCTTGTTTGTCTAACTTCCAGGTTAGATTATTGTAACTCGCTGTTTGCAGGATGTTCCTAAGTAAACATCAGCTAGTTCAGAATGCTGCAGGCAAGGCCCTAACTAAAAGCAGAACATTTTAACACATCAGCCCAGTTCTATCAGAGTTGCTCTGGCTTCCAATTAAATTTGTGTTTACTATAAAATTATTTTATTGACATAGAAACCCCTTCATAGTCTTGCCCCTGAATACCTGCAAGAATTATTTCCTATTACAAACCAACACGTCCACTTAGATCAGAGGATGCTGGCTTTCTACTTGTTCTAAGAATTCAGAAGACTTCAGTGGGGAGAAGGGCTTTTTCATGTAAATCCCGCCAACTCTGGAATAATCTTCAGTTAATGGTCGGGACCCAGTCTTGACTTGTTTAGTGTAGCTTTTAGTAAATAAACTTTCCCCTGGCTTTGTTCAGTGTGCTAATTTTTCTCTCTCAGGTCATGGCAGAGACTTCTGGAGTTGTTTTAAACTATGGACAGATTTTTAAATTTTGAAAAGCATGAACTGAAATGAGGATTGCTCTATTCCTGCTCCATAGGTGGGTTATAGTGTCTTATTTTTGCTGTTTCAGATCACTTAAGGTGGAAATGTTTCCAAACTCAGGAGATATCTAACTGCAATACCAAAAGTGCTGCAAAACTAGCTCAAGTTACAAATGAGTCTCGTTTTAAACAACAGTTTTTTACTGTTCCACCTTAAAAGGAGCTAAACGTAGCTTAGAGCTACGTTTCCCCACAGATGGTCCTTTTATAGTATTGTGGGAAACTGAGATGCTGGTGCTGTCGTCCCACTGCTCACACATGACATCACTCAGGTTTGTTGACGGTGGAGCGGATGGAATGGCAGTGTTTCAGGGTACCCTCATGTTACCTGTTACCTACTGGTTCTTTCCTAATAATTTGGCTGTTGTAGTAGCAAGTGCTGGAATCTCTTGTGAAACACTATCACAATATTTATATTCCGTATAATCCATAAATACAAAATGCCACCTCTACTACCTTCAAGTCAATGACTACCCTCCTGTCCAGGTGACATTGAAAAGTATAACAGATTACTAGAGGATAATATTTTATTTTGACAGTCTGCCTAAATTATTTCTCTGGTTTGGCTTAAAGTCTAATAAATGAGTTCTTGTCTGAAAATATAAAATATGTTTCCATGCCTCAGTAAAGTCTGAGGCCGAATCCCAAATGTCTTTCTACTCTTTAAGGTCTAAATAAGAACTAAATGGGATGACAGAATATATAAAGGTATTTAAACATCACTGTTTATATTTGTGTGTTTGAGTACTGAGTAGGTGCCCAATTTGGCAGCTGCTCTACATAGTGATGTCAGCAGCAACCAATGGATAGTGGGTTTATTAAAGTAAAATACAGTCATTAAGTCCAATGGCTAAAATGTCCCCACAGCAAAAGTCCAAACCCATAAAAACTGTGCTTGTTTCTCATTGCTGTTTGTGATTAATGCCATCTTTCCGGAGCATGTTAAACTAAGTGGTCATAACCTGCTCTCTCTGTTTATCTTTAACAGTCTGGTTTTCTGCACCCACTTTCCTTATTTTGGAAAAAGAAAAACATATTTATTGTCGTATTTACTGGATTAGATGTGCCCTATGCTGCCCTAGATGAGCCTCAATTATCCAAATCAGATCCAGAGCCAAAGTTCCTGGAAGCACAAATACATTTCTTGTGTAATCAAGTCTTTCTTTTCTAGGGAGATTGCTCAAATACCCCCAGTAGGTGCACCTTAAAGTAGAAGTGATCTGTAGTTAATTTTCACAGCAACAGACAACATTCCCTGTTAAGAAAGAAACAGCACATGACAAGCATAAGCAGTTCTCTGAAACTGCAGAGGAAAGTGTAAGCAGCTGTGAAACTTCGTAGGAAATGGTGACGCTGGAGGAAGTGGTGTGTATGTGTACTGGTGTGTGCACTAATTCTTCACTAGGATTGTCTTTCCTAAATCCACTCAGATAAAACTTTCAGGGCAGAAGTTTATAAGTCTATAAGAAGTTGTATTACTCATTTGTGCCACCAGTCATTGTGTGTTTGTTGTTGTGAGAATGTAGGAACTTTTACTGAATTCTCAAAACAGCTCATCATGGAAAAAATGCCACAGAAATACAGATAAATCAGTGCATGGATTAGTCCACTCTGTTATACCTTCCACCAACAGAAATCTGAATGTTTATTTTTATAAACATAAGGGGTGGGCACTCATTTAGTTATATTTGCTCAAAAGTTCATTAAGTATTTCACTCAATAAAACATTTGTGCATCCTCCTTCTAATGCTGGCATTCAGCTATTTTACGTTGCAGCCGTTGCAGTAACAGGTTTTCAACTGCACACACAATTTGTCAAAACCCCTGGTCCAATTAAGTGCAGCTGCACATGAGCCTACGGTCACCACACTCAGTGCCAATTGCCGACTAAAAGGCCATAAAACTCCCAGGTTGGAGTGATGGCATTCCTTGGGAAATAAATTGGAGTTATCCAGGAATAATCATCAAGCATCATTAAATATCCCAACCTTGGTACCATCGGTTTGTTTTACCCATTCCCATGTAACATCTTGGCGGCACGGTGGTGCAGCAGGTAGTGTCGCAGTCACACAGCTCCAGGGGCCTGGAGGTTGTGGGTTCGTTTCCCGCTCCGGGTGACTGTCTGTGAGGAGTTGGTGTGTTCTCCCCGTGTCCGCGTGGGTTTCCTCCGGGTGCTCCGGTTTCCTCCCACAGTCCAAAAACACACGTTGCAGGTGGATTGGCGACTCGAAAGTGTCCGTAGGTGTGAGTGTGTGTGTGTGTCTGTGTTGCCCTGTGAAGGACTGGCGCCCCCTCCAGGGTGTATTCCCGCCTTGCGCCCAATGATTCCAGGTAGGCTCTGGACCCCCCGCGACCCTAAATTGGATAAGCGGTTACAGAGAATGGATGGATGGATGTAACATCTTTACATCTATCTATATGCATTAGGTAGGAAAGCAATCTATTTTGTATTCAGTTTCCGTAATTTTATCTTTAGTCACTGATCTCTTTTTGTGTATGTCTCACTGTTGCCCTGACGACAGCATATGGTTTGCCTCATGATTTTGTAATACCTCGAACTTTGGAGGTTTAGCATTTCATAATAGACCAGAAAAGAGTGATACACAATTCATGACATTTGCTGATGATGTATGTTGGATGGTATAAGAAATAATTACTAAAACATACTCATTACTTGTACGTTGTGTACACATGTATTCAAGCTATTTTCAGGAAGATTTTCCATTTCCACTATGTTTAGATGATGAAACATGTATGTGAGGATTTGACTATATTAAGTTTGCATTGTGAGGATTCGATAATACATAGCCACTAGAGCTTTGGTGAGGTCTGGTAGCCCATGTTTGGCATTTTGAACATAGGCTCATGTACTGCTGCTCCACAGCATTTTATGCCATTTAATGCATTCTTATACAGATTGTAGAAGGCGTGTGCAAAATTTTAAATTATTTGTTCACAATGGAATCTAGAAGAAGAAGAAGAAGAAGAAGAAGAAAGAAGAACTGACACTGTTAAACTCCTTAGGGAAATTGAAACCCAATGAACCCATCCGTGGTAGTGCACACAAACCATACACACGTACACACACACAAACCCACACACCTACACATCTAATCACACACACCCACCCACCCACACGGAGACCTTTAGGCCACTGCTGCTCAAACACAGTATAATCGAGTTAAAATGAATGCATTTTATGGAGTCTACAACCGTTTGGACATTAACTGCATTTCAGTGAATGTTGTGTCACCTAACGTTTACGGGGAAGGAAAAAAAAAGTTTCAATTTACGTTCGTAGTTCACCCACCTAGCCACCAGAGGTCGCGCATCGGAAATTCCGACTACTGCTTTAGTGCATCAACCCTGTCTTGCTCATGGTCCTGGCGGCACCATGCTCTGCATATTTTAGTGGTTTCCTTGCTTTTATACACCCACTGCAACTTTGAAAGAACTTGTTTGTTAAATTATTAAATAAAGTGCAGGGCAAGGTGCCTGGGTGCCTCCAGGACTAAGGATGAGAAGCATTGCATTAGTCAAAGTGACCCCCAGCGGTCAAGCAGGTGAACTACAACAAAGAAAGTCCAAAAATAGATGCAGATAATGCATTTATTCTGATACAGATGCTAATTAACTATTTTAAAATCGTGCTATTAATATTATAGAAACTATATAACTTTGCCCAGTGCATATTTATTGTGCTCAGATTTTATATAAATTTAATTTGGATCATTTCTATTGGTCTGAATAAATATTCCTGCCTTGTGTCATGAGATCAAAAAAAGCGCCATTAATATTTTGAGTTTGTAAAATGATTTCACAAACTATTTCACAGCTTGTAGTTGTATATCACCTTCTGTGTTCTTACACGTATCTGAATCTATGAACTTTTCAAAAACATATATACTCTCACAACACCAAGTTTGTGAATATGTTATAAAGATTTACGTCTGCAGAGATATTTTGAGCACGTTGAAAAAATATGAAAATGAAAAAAGTTTTGCACACTCAGATATAACTTACATGTGTTGTCATCCAAATATTTTGTGTATATGTGATAAACAACAATGACGTTTCACAAGACTCCCTATGTGATGATGTACAGTACCTGTGACACATCACCAAGAGAAACCATTATGTATACTTACCTGTACTTACTCACCTGCATACGTGTCATGTGAGAGGGAAAAGAGTACTATCTCTTGATGCTGAGTTTTACTTACCTGGTTGAATCCATTCTCCACAGAGGGAAGGGGGAACTAACATCTAGAAGAGGGAAAATATATTATCTAATAAATATTGATATTATGAATGAATGTTAAACATGCCATGGCAATAATTGAATCTTGGTACAGTCGTTAGTTCATTGTTATTTTTATTGTTTATGAAACTTGTGTATCCAAGATACAATAACTTTTACCTCTTCAGGGAATGGTATATTCTAAGGGGCGGGGCTACCTATATATATATATACCACACAAGGGGAAAAGAGGGAGACTCTGCTAGACCGTAGGGAGAGAAGTATTACCTAAGTGCATTATAAGACTCAATTGATTTGGTTGTCTTTATTCTTTTTGTCTCTACTAATAGAGAATTTTGTTTTGTTATTTTTTTTTGTTCACAAGGAGCGTGCGTGTATATATTATAAATAGTAATATAAAGTCTGGTGTGTAAATAAAGGTGGAAGGGAACCAAAAATCGAACCTCTCGGTGTTATTTCGAGTCGACCTTATAATATCTCAGGCCTCTCGCCCGACTCTACCCATAGAGAACACCTCCCACCATTTCACTTTGCGATGGTGTAGGGGTGAGCTTTATCACACCCTATGTTTGTGTGCAACACTGAAGTTACAAGGACGAATCCTGACTCTGGAATCTGACTTCTCAATCAGCATTACCAATGACTCCAGACGGGCTCTATACCAACACTGTGACCCTAATGGAGATGAATGAATGAATAAAGAATGAATATACATAAAGTAAATACATTATTGTAAGGCAGATGATATTTTCAATTTATATTAAACAACAAATGGAGATTAGTCCGAAATCAACAAAAATATTACAGATGACTTTCATGGATCCAACCTCAACGCTGGTGAAAGTGTGATTTATTTATTTTGTAATTGGTGTTACTCCAGTTCTGGTTTCCTCCAGCTACATCATTCAGTCATTATCTGTAAACCTTATCGGTGGGTCCAGAGCCTACCTGGAATCACTGGGCGCAAGGCGGGAATACACACTGGAGGGGGTGCCAGTCCTTCACAGGGTAACACACACTCCCACATTCACTCATACAATCACACCTACGGACACTTTTAAGCCACCAATTCACCTACCAACGAATGTTTTTGGACTGTGGGAGGAAACCGGAGCACCCGGATGAAACCCACGCAGACACAGGGAGAACACACCACACTCCTCACAGACAGTCACACGGAGGAAACCCATGCAGACACAGGGAGAACACACCACACTCCTCACAGACAGTCACCTGGACTCGAACCCACAACCTCCAGGTCCCTGGAGCTGTGTGACTGCGACAACTACCTGCTGCACCACTCCAACTACATCAATAATGTGTTAATAAAATTGGGATTTAAAAAAGAGGCCTTTATTAGGGGCAACCTTGTCATATATATTTAAAAACAAACAAAGCTCAGCCATTGATGACTGGGGATCTTACAGCATGTAAACTGTGCTGATGATCTCTGACACCTGATATAATAGAACTGGGCAGTTAGTGCTCTACTACAAGTGTGTTGAGGTGTTTGCTGACGTCCTGCGACAAGATATGGAGGAAAATTTAGAACCGTTTTATTGGAGGAGTCTTTGCTGATAGATGAAATTGGAAGTGACTAAACCTAAAAGTCACATTACATGTTTATAAAAGTCAAAAATATGGCATATTTACTTCATCTTTCAAATTGCTTTTCAAAACTCTTTTTTGGTGACACCCTATAAATCCTCTACATTAGGGTGACAAGACGTCCTCTTTTACTCGGACATTTCCTCCTTTTTAGACTTAACAAATGTCCGGGCGGAATTTCACAAACGTCCAGGATTTTGTTTTTCTAGCGCTTACATAGAATTTCGAGAAGCGTTTCGTTCACAAACTAGTCCCGCCCTCCCCTACTCCGTTTGGTTCGCTTGAGTGAGAAGGGGGCGTGGTGAAGTAGCCTAAAATCTTCTGATTGGACGGTCTGACTGTAGCGCTACCGTTATTGGTCGCCCCCCACCCCCGGAGACGTGTCCTCATTTTCATCATCTCAGATCTGGTCACCCTATTCTACATATAATAGATTAAACATATTTATAAGGCTTTTAAGGCACAAGACTTTCTAAATATTCTTAAGCAAATATCTTTACTTTAAACTCTTCATAAAGTAAAATTGTGTACCTTTTATTAAGTGTTTTAATGTGTTCATTAGAGTAGAAACCTGTCACAGTGTTATAATGCACTATTAAACATTTGCCAGACCACAGATAAGGTATTATGCTTCCCTTAATACACCCTATAAAGCCTTTTGAATATAAGATTCATAAGAAATAATACCCTTCTGGCCTCAAATGCTCCTTCACTTACTGGTGTTTAAACGTGAGTTTAATTGCGAGGGTGGAATAGGAGGAAAATTGTGAGCACACGAGCAGATCTCCTCCTTTCAACCGCACGTTTCTACCATTCTGAGAGAGGGAGGAGGTCACCAAACACTCAGGGAGGAAAAAAAAGTCTCCCTGTGGGAGGGGACAATACCTGAATTTATGGAGCACTGCGCCACCCACTGTTCCTGCTGTAGAGGCGGCAGGTTTCAAACAGCAGCGTACAAGTTTTTTTTTACACTAAAACATTACAAATAATAAAGTTTATCTCATTTTTATTCTTCAGAGCGTTTAGCACAGACATACAGGGTTAAAGGAAATAAAGAGATAAGCACAAAAAAAAGATATTCTCAGATGTTGTCCCATGCCCACACAATGAGAAGAGTCTCACATTATCCAGGTTGGGTTTTGTTTATCTCATGAGCTAATGATTCAACAAAGGGCACAAGCTGGTTTCATGAATGAAAAGGAGCAAGGGCACCTTTGGAAAACACCTACAAAAAGGTCATGACCAAAGTGAAAATGTTCTTCTGTTGTCTCAGAGGTGTTTCTCCTTGCATGCACAGTCATAATGAAGGCTTGGCATGTACAAATACATAAATAAATGGAAAAAAATAAAGTCAAAACATAAGTCAAAACACACATGAAAAAATACAATATGAATTCATAAACATTAAGCCATTGGAAAATGCCCTCAAAATATTAACATTACAAGCAACTGGATAAAAAAAAAAGTAAATGGTAACTACAGCAGAAGCAAAATCCCTTCTAAATTCACTTTTAGTTGGAATTAACGTAACAATTTAATTCCTACTGCCTTTGGAAAGTTTTTCCGCAAGGCAGCCAAATATAATAATAATAATAATAAAATAAAATAAAATAAAAATAAAAACACAAAAAAATGGAGATGGGGATTTGTTTTGATAACAACAATCTACAGTGCAATATGACATACTGTTCCTTTAATTCATAAAAAACCCAGAGGTGGGCAGAGTAGACTAAACCCAAAGTTAAGTAAAAACTTATTTTACTTTTAGAATGTTCTTTGAGTAAATGAACAGATGTGTGAAGTAAGAGCAGCCGAGCAACAAACACACTCTACGAGACGAAGAAAAAAAGTAGCAGCTGTAACTCTACATAAGGAAATCCTGAGGAAATTCTAGAAGTTCAAAGGAACAAAAAACAAGCAACAAAGGATAATAATTAATAAGGACACTAAGGACACACAGTGTCCTCGGCATGAATCGCTGAACACATTTGGTTAAATGTGAGTGACTGCATGAGTGTGTGTGTGTGTGTGTGCATGAGTGAGTTAGTGAGTGAGCAAGTGAATGAATCATTAGGTGTGAGTGCGTGAGTGGGAGACTTTCCCAAGCCATCGTTATGAGTTGATTTGTACTTTAAGAGTAGATTATTTTACTCAATATTTTACATGAATGGTACTGAAAGTATAATAGTTTGAAAATACTAAGGAAAGTGCAAACACATGAAATTCTACTTAAATACCTGGAACTAGTTACTAGTTAATACCTGCCTCTGATAATGACAACAAAATAACAATTATGACACCACCCCCACCAAACGTCATAGTACATCTCAGATATTGTTCTGTGATAAAATAAATTATACACAATCTGTGTGACAATACTGAACTTTTCAGAGGAGCTGAAACACAACAAAAAGTGTCACATTGAACACTTTCAAAAACTATGAGTGTGATGAATTAAACTCATTTACTGCTGGTCCAATTAAACTGGACGAATTGTACTGCATTTGCAACAAAAAACTTGCATTGTTATTGGCATTTAAATACTAATAATGTTCACAGTATAAGCTCAGAGGTCATTTCTCAAGATGACAGTGAGGAAATTTTGCTATATTGCTCACAGCCTGAAAAAACAAACAAAAAAAATTAATGGAAAGAATTTGGAGGAAACTGAAGTGATAAAAGATATCAGTTCTGGGACAATGAAGCTGATGAGTCCTGATTTAATCATTGCTTTCAGTTTCCATGTGTCATGGTATTGTCTTATATGAGCTCCAATGGTGTGGGGATTTAAAGCACACAGCTAAAACACTGCATTTTACACTGGTATATGACACCTACTGCCCATTTTAATCAAAGGAGCATCAAGGACTGTTTGGCACAGACTTCTCAGAGTAATTATCAGGTTCGTTCACTGAATTCACAACACAGGTGATGAACTTCTCACCAGATTCCTCCACTGGCTTCTTACATGCGCTGTCTGTAGAACAGAAAGAGAAAGAGGGGGTGGAGGTATGTACATAAACACAATCACAACTGTTTAAAAATCAGGATGAATGGCATAGTGGATAACGCCACTGCCTTCCACACAGCAGACTGAGGTTCAGCGCCCTGCTCAGGCATTAACTGCATGCTATAGGCAGCCTTGGCCTAATGGTTAGAGACCGGGCTTGGTACCGGATGGTCTCTGGGCACTGGGGATGGCTGCCTGGCATTGTGTATGTTCACAGCCCCTAGTGCACTAGTGTGCGTGTGTGTGTGTTCACTCCACAGATGGGTTAAATGCGGAAGACACATTTCGTTGTACGTTGTACATTGACAAAAAATGTACAGTTCATTCATTTTTCATTTTTATATCCTGTAAGTCTCTATGGATGAGGATGTCCATCAATCCCCATTAATATAAATAGAGCTGAAAATGGCTTCCTTACCTCCACGAATGATGTTTTTCTTATTTTTATGAAAGCAGGGGGTGACTTTAAGCTTGATGATGAGGAACTGTATCAGGAGGAACGCCAGAACACAGCCCAAAGGAACCAACCCTGGAAGTAACAGTTTAATATCAGAAATTACAGAGGATTCTGATTCCATACACTGGAAGGGTTAATACATTACAAAAGTTACAAAAGTAGGACGAAAGTAATTAGTTACATTTACTTAAGTACGTGTTTTTAAGTACTGATTAATTATTTCCCAGGAATGTTACTACATTATCAAGCAAAGTCATCTACTGAATAATCTGAGGGTGTGGTGCTGCTGTTGAATCACACGTCTGATTTTGGAGATTTAGCTTTTTATTTCAGACTCAAATCGTCCATAACTGAGGAAAAGGGTTGTAAACATATCCGTGTCTGTTCTGATAGAGGCTGGATATTCAAAGAAGTTACACCTCAGTTGTACGTTTTTCTCAGTACTAACATTACTCACTTCTTCTGGTTAAGTGTTTTTTCGGGAAAGTGTTTATTTCTACTTGAGTCATCGTTTTACCCCGTGACCAATACGTTTACTTTTTATGGTTTTACACTGCTCTGCACACCTATGATAGTAAGAATTTTATGTAAGTTGATTTATTTTTGATCCAATACAATCCAATCCAACTTTATTTAAATAGCACTTTAACAGTTTTACAAAAAATAATGGATCCATCATGAATGTCTGATAATGCAATTTTTTAGAAAGCAGTTGTGCACACTGAAGAGGTAGTTTGCTTAAAACATGTGAGAACACTCTAAACAAAAACCTTGTATCTCCAAACTTTGCAGGAGAAGTGAATTATGTTATTAGGTTGTAATTGAAGTTAATGCTACGTGATCACATTAGTGCAAACTTGGACTGTTTTCCTTAGTCCATTCAATTAATTAATTCATTCATTCATTGTCTGTAAGCGCTTATCCAGTTCAGGGTCGCGGTGGATCCAGAGCCTACCTGGAATCATTGGGCATGAGGCAGGAACACACCCTGGAGGGGGTGCCAGTCCTTCACAGGGCGACACACATTCACACATTCATTCACACACTCACACCTACGGACACTTTTGAGTCGCCAATCCACCCACCAACGTGTGTTTTTGGACTGTGGGAGGAAACCGGAGCACCCGGAGGAAACCCACGCGGACACAGGGAGAACACACCACACTCACAGACGTTCACCCAGAGGAAACCCATGTGGACACAGGGAGAACACACCACACTCCTCACAGACGGTCACCCGGAGCGGGAATCAAACCCACCCATTCAATTCAATTCAATACTATTCAATTATATTCATACAAACGTTAACAGTGATCGAGATGCAGGCCTTCTATTAGCAAACCAATGGTGACAGTGGAACTTGGTAGAAATCTTGAGAGGAACCTAAATAATTACTCCTCTTGATATATAGCCACTGTCCAATGAAAAAGATGTAGCTCCGTTTTTGTCAATTCTTAGTTTACCTCATCATTTGAACGCAGCAGATAGAAGTGGACCAAAAAATGCTCCAATAATTTGCAATAAAATCTTTGAAAGCTAAGCAGGCTTTTTCCTTCCCTTGTAAAGTTGCACATTTGGAGATGCATGTTTTTCATTGGACAGCGACGATATGTGTATTAGGATTTGCAAAAATGGAGATATGAGGTTTGTGCATCACACTGGGGACGTTTCACAACCAGAAGCATTTAAAATGTGATTACAGAGGCCATGCTGCTTGCTGCTCGGAGTCACAGAGCCAGATGTTGTGCCGGCGCTGCTGGAGTGTTTTGTGGTTAGAGGTCTGTTGAATGGAGTTTGAGCTTTGGTTGGAGCTCTGCTGGATGGGGTTTGTGTTTTGGGTGGAGCTGCGGTCGAGGTGTTAATCTGAAGCAGGTTGATGGCAGATGGTGGTTGAGTTACTACATTTTCACATATGACATCAGATACTTTACTTCCTCCCTTACCAGTGCCGCCACCACATCTGGAAGAAGGGCGAAAAGCAGCATTACAATGAGCACACACTGACAATGCTCTCAGACATGAACAGTATTAGAAAGCTTAGCCACAAAATTGAACTGCAGGATGAAAGAAAATGGACATACGTTTTCCAACGTTTACACTCGGAGTTGTCTTGGTTGGTAAATGTACCATCTTCACATTTCTCACATTTGATTACTCCATTTCCTTCAACAAACAAAAAAACAATTCCAATTCCAATTCCAATTTTGTAGGTTTTAACCTCAAAATGTTAATTACCAGGCTGCTTTAACATAAACTTTACCAAGTGTTTATTAAAAAAGTGTACCTCATCAAATCGCTCTGTAGTCCCTGAATGAACCGGTTTATGCTCCATATGAATTGTACCAATGACTATAACAGAATCATTGGTGCATTCAGGCCAATATGTGTCAGTGTAATGGCTGTTCTATATATCAACGTACTAGAGGTTAAGCTCACAATTTGAAAGAAGCCTGATAACTAACTTTTTAAATTTAAAACCTTTTTTTATATAGCAGTTAAAATTGAACTGATTATGAGAAGTGCTTCATTCATTATTACCTGACGTCTTTATTCCGGATCCTTTTATGCACGTACATTCATCATACACAATAATGAAGCCTTCAAAACATTCGCACTTAGTATCCTGTACTGATGTGCAAGGTGAAACTTCTTTACTGTACCCTCCTATACATATATATACAAAAACATAACAAAAGCTTGTTTATAAATTCTATTATTATAGAAAATTGATCAGTTATAAATCCAAGGCAAATTAAGGCTTAACTATACCCCCAAGAACTTTAGTGTAAAAGCTATTTCACTTGAGACTGTAGAAAAAAAAACTTGATGAACCTACCACAAGAATTACAGTTAAGACACTCAACGTAATCCCCAGGTTGGGGACGATATTGCTGGTTAGGGCATTTTATGCATCTGTCTCTTTTTATTGTGGCCATTTCCCCTGCAAAAGACAATACACCATGTGCCATTTATAACATTTTAGGTTTGTACTTCCTTTGGTATTTTCAAGTCGGCCTTTTCCTTCTACTGAAGTATATTTGTGAGGAATACACTCATTGTACATTCTACGCATTACATTTAGTTACTAATTAATTTCTGAGAATTGGTGTTCCACTTTGTCATTAGGAAAATAAATTAACAACAACAACAACAAAGAACTCAGACTCAGACCTCAGTTTCTACTGTTCTAATTGTTCTAACGTTTCACTGTACTCAGAGTTTACTATTATTTTAACTAATAATGCTGTACGTCTGCTCTCACAGTTACCCGACTGTTAAAACTTGTACTGAATATGACATACAAAAACTACATCCCACACTCACCTGGTTTACAAGTAATTCCAGCAGTAACACTGATGAGCACAAAGCCCCATGATAAACCCAAGAGGAGCAGATAAGTCTGGTGGCTCATGGTTAGCTCTTTCAAAGATGCCTGAAGCCTGGACCTCTAGCGAACTAAGTACAGAGCACAGTGTGAATGCTGATCAAAGTGATGAAGTCTCATGATATGACAAGCTTCCTGTCACACCCACATTTATTTTCCATCGAAGTACAGTCAATTAAACAAGAAAC
The DNA here is from genome assembly GCF_029633855.1 of Hoplias malabaricus. Classification (NCBI taxonomy): domain Eukaryota; kingdom Metazoa; phylum Chordata; class Actinopteri; order Characiformes; family Erythrinidae; genus Hoplias; species Hoplias malabaricus. Next base: position 42,307,924 of record NC_089802.1, on the reverse strand, counting down.
AATAAAAAAAAACTTTCTATTAATAATGTCAAGGCATTTACTATTAGTATGAAATAGGAAAATAAATGTTGTGAGTGCGAGAGTTTATTAGATTTGGTGAAGAGTAGAGTTTAAAAGAGTAATAACCCCATTGTAGCAAACAACATTGCTGAAAGAGACTTATTATTTTGTCTTTTTTTTTTTCTATAAAGTACAACTCCCATGGGAGGAAGAATAACACTGCTTCGTACTCTCTGACTGAACTCGTTTACACTCTGTAGAGCAAGTCCCCCACACAGTGGTGGCCATGTTTAAAACAGACTTGTATAATGTCAAAAGATCATGCTTCTTTTATTTAATTTAAAAACAATCAGTAGGTTATTAAGGGTAAAATTATTATTCATTTTTCACTATCTATAAAAAATCATATTTGTGTTACTGACACAGAATTCATAACAATTAAAAACTAAAAATATTTGGGGTTTTCAGTAATAATTGCATCCTCTCATTACCTTTATCATGATTTCCCATCTTTTTTTTGCCATTGTTTTACTTCAGTCTGAGAAGCTGGCTGCACCCTCTTCTTCTCCAGTCCAGGCCAGTCTAGGTAATCCCAATAAAGAGTGGTCTCTGAGGTGGTCAGTCCAGTCCAGGTAATCCCATAAAAGGGTGGTCTCTGAGGTGGTCAGTCTTCTGAGAACACCAGAAACTTCTTTATTTGTTTTGCGAAGTTATCCTCTTTTGGTCTGTTTCCTTTTCTCAGTGCAGGCTCCTTGACAGCTCCATGTCCTTTCAGACCCAGACTGTGGCATTCACACCGTAGAAGGAACACAAACATCTGTGAACGTGTTCAGATCTGAAGTGGTAGTGGAGCTTTAATTTCATCAGTCTTTCAAACATGAAAGTACTGCTTATCTGGTGGGGAGGGGTTTGGTGGTCTAACAGTTGTTGCATGACTGTGTCTCACCTTTGTGATATGCCACAGAGTGACACTGAGTAATGCTACAGAGCATGGAATAAGGTTTCAGTGTAACACCACAGGGTAATGCTGTGATTATTATTATTATTATTATTATTATTATTATTATTCTGTATTATGACTCTGAGCATTTACACACTTTAATGACAAAGATTATTGCAGAATATGATTCTATAGAAGAAGAAGAAGAAACACCTTTATTGATCCACCTTTATTGATATTGGAAATTGCTTCTACATTTGACCCATTCGTGGCAGTGAACTCACAAACACACACTGGTAAGCAATTCTTCACACACACTCTGGGAAGTGAACACACACACAATCAGAGCAGGATGCTGCCAACCAGAAATTTGAGGAATTAGAAATTTGGGGGTTAGGTGCCTTGCGCAAGGGCACTTCAGCCGTTAATGAATTTTCTGTTGCCAGTCCTGGGAATTGAAGTGGCAACCCTCCTCTCGCTTCTCTAACCTCAAGGCCATGACTGCCCCCATGTATATACCACCATAAGGGTTCGGCTATTGTTACAATGTTCAGCTTTTAACAGAAGAAGGTGTATTGCAGCCCTTTTTTAAGTACTGTATTCAAAAGGTTATACATTAAACTGTATACAACACACTCTCCATCAATCTGAAAAGCACTTACACTATGCATAAATCAAATATGCATAGAACCACTGTCGTTATTCAACAACAAGAACCATCTTTCTTGAGAGTGTTAAAGAATGTCATGAAGTAATGCCACATTTTAATGCCAGAGTAGAGCCACAGAGCTCAACATTTGATGTCCAGCAGAGAATGGAGACATCAGACATCAGCTGGTGTAGCTATGGGCAGTGTTTTGCCGATATGGCGTTTGTTTGAAATGTTCCACAAACCTAAATGGCTAATTAGGCAAGTGGTCATGATGTTGATGTTTACTGCTCTATTGGACAGAAAGTGCTAAGAACGGCAGTGTAGTGTATGTCCATATCAGGGTAGTATGAGACAGCACAGTGCTATGTGTTGTTGGTGTAATATAGAATGCAACACCACTGATTTCAACACCAGCACCAAAGTTCAGTTCCCCGCTCAGGCAGGAATACTGCAATACCTTGGGCAAATTGTCTACCTACATGCCATGGGTTAGAAATGTGCATCATTATGAAAAAGAGCATCAGCCCAATGATGTAAATATAGATCATACAGCTGTAGTACCCTGCACCATTACCAGTCGACCCACATATCTAACTCACTCGTCTGTGTAAAGGGCAAAGAGGGGGCCGCAGGGTTAGTAATAGGTAAACAGACATGTAACTGTTTACCATTTTTCAATGCGTCACAGTGCCACTGCAGTAAAGTCAGGAGTAATTATCCAAATCTTTGTAGACATCTACTCCCATGGCATGTTTTCAAAATCAAGGGTATTTATAGGGAAACAACTCCACTGTGTTGCAGTAACAGCCTCTGCTATTCTGAGAAGGCTTTACACTAAATGCTGGAACATTGCTGTGAGAATTTGTTTGGAATTCTGCACAACACTCTTAGTGAAGCTGGATGATTAGCTCTTATATTATACAACCACCATTCAAACTCTGTTTCCACCCTCCAGAGAACACTTCCACTGCACAGTCAAGTGTTGGATGCTTTATACCCCCTCTGCCCAACACTTGGTCTGGAGCATGATGACCTTTGACTTTGCAGAGTACTATTTCTGTTTCTGAATGTTTTTCTATGGACATTATCTTTTATACAAAATATAAGGCGTGTGGGTGTGAAGCACTTGTGCCAGCAACAGGTAAAAAAAGAATTGCCTCTAACATTTGGCATCATGTGTTTAAGGTATTCCTCAGTATTTTGCTTTTGAGTAGTCTATGATTCTTTTTAATTATTGAATTCTTTTTTACTTATATTAGACAATTGAATTGCTCTGAACCTTCCTTTCCTTTATTTAGCTTCTTTGAACAATTACGGCCCCAATAAAGGGACTAATATTTCCACCGTTCCTTTAATGAGTCAGATGTCAGGTTATTGAAAGGAAAATAACGCCTCTTTACAGAAAACGCACTCAAAAACAGAACGTCACAACAGCTGTGCACCTGCAGCTTTGCAACCTGCTTCCTGGCTGACAGAAAATGCACGACTTAAACACTTTACAAAGATGTAATTGCTTTACCTTACTTTTCCACATTTGTTGCCCGTTTGAATGGATTTTATTGGACATCATCTCTTAGAGGAGCTGCCACGTACAAACAATTCATTAATAAGATTTATGACTTTAAAGAATGGTTTAGAATTAGTGAGAAATATTGTTGAACACTATCTGCTTTAGAAAAGTCATAGACACAATAGCTCAGTGAAATTGTGTTTATGAGTTCAGTCTTTTGAAGATGAATGACAAATGTCAAAGTCATCAAAAAGGGGAAAAATATATATAAGTCTCGATACACTGATAAGTCCCTACAAAGAAAACAGTTAAGGAAAACCGCAGCATATACAGGTTGAAGAGACGTGTGGGCTGAAATGTGGGGGAAACTCCGATTTCCTTTTCCTCTTGTTCAAACTTTTAGGTTAAAAATCTTATCTGGATGATCTCAGTACATTTTGTTACAACCTTGAATACTGAAGAGCCCTGACAATGCAGATTGACAGATAAAATGCAACGTGAACACAATTGGTTTTGGAGAAATTAGAGGGTTGTAGATCTACCCTCTGGCTACACTTACCGCCGGTTTAAAGACGTCAGAATCAGCCGACTGTCAGTGAATAAGTCTCATGAAGTCACACAAATGTCTGCACACCACAGCAAATAATGCATGTTCTGTGGGCTGTGTGGTCTGCTGGCACTGCTAGGGGGCGTGGGCATGCAAAATAATTACCATCATGCCCCAAGCCCCCAGGAAAGAGAGATTTTATTTTATAATCATTGTTGCTGTTGTGGGCGGCACGGTGGTGCAGCAGGTAGTGTTGCAGTCACACTAGGGACCTGGAGGTTGTGGGTTCGATTCCCGCTCCGGGTGACTGTCTATGAGGAGTTGATGTGTTCTCCCCGTGCCTGCGTGGGTTTCCTCCGGGTGACTGTCTGTGAGGAGTTGGTGTGTTCTCCCTGTGTCTGCGTGGGTTTCCTCCGGGTGCTCCGGTTTCCTCCCACAGTCCAAAAACACACGTTGCAGGTGGATTGGCGACTCAAAAAACTGTCCGTGTGTGTGTGTCTGTGTTGCCCTGTGAAGGACTGGCGCCCCCTCCAGGGTGTATTCCCGCCTTGTGCCCAATGATTCCAGGTAGGCTCTGGACCCACCGCAACCCTGAATTGGATAAGCGGTTACAGACAATGAATGAATGAATGAATGTTGCTGTTGTTGCTTGGTTTATAATGCAGTGTTTGCACTTAGTCTTTCTTTTGTGTTGTTTCCTGTGTGAGGACTGTGATTGAGAGGCTGTTTTAACCATTATTTTTCCACCATTCTCTTACTTTCTTTCCATTGTTGTCTTTGCTCTTGCATTTTGGGTGATTAGTTGAAGAGAGCATAATAGCACCAGGGGCAAAGAGAGACACCCAGGTGAAAGGAATGACTACGGAGCAGGTTTGGAACCCTGCAGGTACTGAGCAGAGGGTTGGGCATTTTTCCCACTCTGTGAACCTTGCTGTAAATTTACATGGTCGGCCATTTTATGTTGCTGTGGTTTTTAAACACACATTCTGCATTTATTTGCAGCCCACATACCACATGTCCTGATAGCACAGAAAAGGGCCATATGTGATTGCCCAAACCCAACTGGCCTACAGCAAAATCAAGGCCACATAGCAGCCGCATTTAAACCACTAATGCATAAAGTCATCCATAATGTAACCACAACTACAACAACCAGGAGATTCCTGTGCAGTGTATGATGCAGATCAAAATGTAAGTAAGCGCTCCTCTCAAGTCACATGTAGCATTGGATCCTACTAAACCAATCAAATTATACAATCAATAAAACCCTTTTTAAACTTTCAATTAACAAACAATCTGCAAAAACCTCAAGAAGAGTCAGTGCACATGCCTTCAAGCCATTGCTGAGTAAATTACAAAGTGCAATCACCAGCTAACCTAAGCATCAGTTAATCAGTCACCATCAGATCACACTTTGTGTCATAGTGAAAACAAGAACAATTCTATGCAGTCTATTTATAAAAGTGGTGAAAACCACTGTCGAAACATATAAATGTGAAGCCGTGTTGTGGGGAAATCTAAACATGAAGAAACCATTTCTTCAATTAATAAGTTAAATGAAGGTGTTGGCACCTTTGTGATTTTGCAAGAGGTGTGTGCTGGTTTTCCTGCATAGATTTTCGCTCCTGCCTTGCCCACCTTCCACCTACCTTTAAGAACCATGGACAGCTGTAGCCATCTGTTTATCAACATATCAGTTTCTAGAGCAGTGGATTTCAGTGTAATCTAAGCCACTTTCCACCATACTTCACTGTGCCTTAATTGTTCATGTAAAGAACATATGCCATATAATGGGTACCTGCATGACATAATAACGTATAAACTATTTTTACTATTATTATGATATTTTTTTACATCAATGACCATGCGACTGTTTTTGAACTTTAATACATCTAACAGCTACCTTTTAACAGGACGTATAATAAATGTCTTTTTGGAAAGATAATCTTATTCCTTTCCATTTAATATTGGGCACTAAATAATAATTAAAACAAAGAATAGTTTAGCGTTTAGCACATAGCACTAGATGCTCTTTTGGCTGTTGCTGCGGTGCTGATGGTAACGACTTACAAAACATGTAAGTGACTACTGCAAAAGACAAAACTGGGACATATTTGGTGTGCCATTACGAAGCAACTTTTGGGGTTCATTCATGTCGTACTACCACTGTAGTACCAGTGTGAAAGACTACACTAAATTATATAGCAGCGTATAATGCTCTGTATGACACAGTGCAGTTACTAAAATTAGCTTTAGCTATCTTATGTTTCTAGCATAACTTTATTTGGTGGAAATAAATGATTTCCCTTTATTTGTGCCAAAATTTCTTTATTGCGCATAACATCAGCAACATGTTTAAATGAAATCCTGGCTAGTAACTAATTACCATGTGCCCAGAAGCTAATATTGGCCAATACATATAGCCTGCTATAGAGCAGCTGAATACTCCGAAAATATCAGCATAATACATGCTGATTTGTCCATTTCTGGAAGAGCTCACGAGTGTGAGCAAACAATTGAAATGCCAGTAGTAAGAGCAGAATCATCATCATGAGACAGATGACAAATGGAGTGAGGAAATAACAGGGTTAAAATGTGAAAAATGATAGATGATGACATGATAAAGAGACAGAAACTAGAGGAAGCTAAGAGGAAGGATGTGTGCTGTGCACAAACATAATGGAAACTCTTTGATTCTTTTGAACAAACCTTATTTTCTTGTCAGTAAACTGCATTTGATGTTAACTGTGTTTATTTAAATATACAATACATGGTTGCATCTGGAATATAGGTAAATGTTTAATCATGAGTGGCATCAGTATTTGATGTCCATTGAACTAGCACTGCTCTGGGTAACTTTAGCTGACGTTTGCTACAATCAAAAGCACATGTTAAAGACAGCAAACTCTAATGTAAATAGGCTATATTTAAAAAAGATAAATTCTATTCAGAAGTTGTATGACACATTTTCTGTGCAGATTTTCACATATTGTAACATTGGTCTGGCTGGATGGGGCTGGGACTTTGTCAGAGTGAAATAAAAGCACCTAAAAAGTGTGGCTATTTAAAAAGGCACATTATTAACAGCTGCTACTCAGCATAGACTTTTCCAGAAATGGCACAGGCAGCTATGAATCATGTGGGCCAAATAATAGTTTTAAATATGTGGGCCACTTTAGGCTGACACAGTTTGTCAGCAGTGGCAGTGCCACATATATTCCAGAAACAGAACCAGGTCAGTTTCATATGAGGGTCATATAAGTACCTTGCCAGCAGCAGGTCAGCCATGCACACTATTGCTGAAAGTGGCTCTTATCTCCATGGTATCTGTTAAACCTGTTTACTTTTTTTCTATTTTGAAATATTTTTAACATGTAATTCTCATGAACATAGAGGTTTTATGGTTTTATTGGATAACCAGAGGGAAGGTTACTCCCATTTGTTACATTGGCATGCTTAAATTTATTTTGAAAGGATTTTCAACATCAGGGCTTTGTACTGTAATAGCACTGTGTCTGATCCACTTATCACTGCAGCACTAGGAATACTCCACAAAACATCACATCTGCCCTGTGGTGGTCCTGACCGTTGAAGGACAGGCTGAGGGGAGGCACACAAAGTCTGCAGAGCAAAAGATTCATTCCATTCTATAATTGTATAACTACAAAGTGCTCCTGCAGAGAATGGACAGTAAAATAAGGAGGCGGCCATCATTTTTAGGGCTGATCGTTGTATTCCGGACACTAGGGGGCGGTGTTACCTCAGTGGTTCTCTGGATCTTTCTCCCTGTGGCGAAGAAGGAAAGGACTTTGTTTACGTTCGCCTCCCTGTTGTAACCGTCAGCGGGGATTTCGGCTTTTAATCGGGGTTTTATTGAAACAGAGGCTTGTTTTGTGTGGGAGCCGTGTGCTGCCTCCGCAGGAGTGTGTTTAAATGATGAGCGTGAGGGAATAGCGGTGTAGTAACTGGGACATAGAGGTGATAATCCTGTGTCTAATGGAGGATCAGTGGGATTTCCAACTGCTCTCTCGGCTGGTGGACAGCTCCGTGGCCTTTCTCTCCGAGTTCATCGACGACTGGCTGGCCGGAGACATGCGGGTCTCGGTGTTTAAGATCCTGCTGAGCTGGCTGCTCCTCAGCCTCATCGCCATCCACTTCGCCTGGAGAGTTTACGGACACACCGTCAACGACATGTACTACAGACAAGGTAGGAGCTCTACCCACCGAGACACAGCTGATTTATACAGCAAGGACACAAAGTGTCATTGGTGCGGCGCGCAATAGCGCCCCCTAACGGTGGGTTAGTTTTTTGTATCCTGCCTGAGCTCATAAGTTGGACACACTAACCTTCTACAATCATTGTCCATTCTATCAGCTCAACTGACAATACAGGTGCACTTTAACTACAGAACTGCACAGAATGTAGTTCATTTGTTGTACTTTGTTAACCACATTTTCCTCAATGGTCAGGTCCACCACAGAGCAGGTAAGATTTGGCAGGTGGATCATTCTCAGTTCTGCAGTGACACTGATTGGTGGTGGTGTGGGAGTGTGTTACATAGCTACAAGTGGATCAGACACAGCAGTGCTAATGGAGTTTTTAAACACTGTGTGTCCACTAACTGTCACAACAGCTTGTGACTACATCGGTTGTAAAAAGCACTATATAAATAAATCCACATTGTTTGCGTTGGTCGTCCTCTGGTTCTTCATCAGTGGACACAGGGCACTGTTGGCGGGATGTTTTTGGTTGGTGGACTATTCTCAGTCCAGCAGTGACATTGAGGGCTTTAAAAACTCCAGCATCCTTTGCTGTGTCTGATCCACTTGTACCAACACAATCAATTATCATGTCACAATCATGCCAGTAGTGGAATCAGTATTTATGTATATTTATTACTTTCTCTTTTGAAATACTTTATTTCCACTGCTAAACCTGGAGAAGTGAGCAGTGCTACTAATAACTGAAATGGTTGAAATATGGTTTTTCATTGCAAGGGCTCAATTATTTAAATGTATTCATTTTGTTCTGATAAATGTTAGTTCAAATGTCTGCATTGTTATAAGATTTGACTACATTTTGTACAGCAGTTGGAGTCACTGATTTATTTTTAATTTTTTTTTAATCAGGCACTGGGGGACAGAATGGTGGCACACCTGACACAGCACCACACCTGAGTGGATGGTAGGTGTCCTGGCATCTGTACGTGCAGAGGTATAGGTGTTTACAGAATAAGCATGCAGCTCATTAAGCGTTGATTCAGCCTGAGATGGTGTAGTTTGGTAGTAACTAGGTTAAAGTGCTCATAACTGTGAAAATCAATTTACTTTATATGAAATCTTAGTTTGATTTTATTTACGCTCCTGTTATCACTGAATCAGTCATCAGTCTGTCATCAGTTTATAATTAACGGTTAGTCACATTCTGACTGAATATGATTTGTATATGTATTATTCTAGAGGCTTGTTTGCATGGCTACTTTATGGAACCTCCTCTGCGCGTGCTAATATAATTTATTCTTGTTCTCTGACATGAAATGGTTGATTCTCTTGGCCTTTTACAGAAGCAGTGTCTTGAATTTATTTGTCGTTATTTGGTTATTTATAAAACACAGCATGAGGTGATTATCCAGTATTAAAAATCACTTACGAATGAATAAGTCTTAAAGCATTTTTGTTGTATAAAATATATTTGTAGTTAAAAATTCAAACATTCTTCTGCTCCTTTGTCTTTTGATGGTAACTGATGCATACTATTAAAAGAAAGTATTATAATGAATATATTACAATTATTCAACATAAAGTAATTTACCATAAAATGACTTATTTGTACACCTTATTATTGAAGCTGTTTTCTCTCTCCCTATTGTGTTTTTCCAGGGAGAGTGCAGTGGGGGATGGCTTAAAATCTCACCGTGACTGAGTGAATATTTGTTGGGTTCATGACCTGGACGAACCGTTAGACAAGTGGACGTAGGGTGGACCATGGTGACCTTTCTCTTCTCAGAGACCTGACAATGACCACATTCCTGAAGAGAAAGGTGCCAGAACAACCTGAAGACGTGGACATGCTGGAAACAGAGAGTGGTGTTCATACAAAGAAATTGGTCCAGTTGCGATCAAGAACCATCTTAAGGAAGACGCTGACTTTGCTGACACTTCTAGCTCGGACATTACTTGGATTGACCCTTTGTAATTAGTAACTTGTAAGACTCGTGATATCGCTTGACCATGACAATACCACTTTCATCTGGCCAGCAACAGGCTGCTACCACAGACTTTCACAACCAGACTAAGCCAAGAGAAACAAACAGGTAGAATTTGTTTGCCACGGAGCAGCCAATGTTACATTTTACTTCATATTTACATGTAACACATCAAGCCACTTGTCTGCAGGTGAACATTGTCCATTTAAATTTATATATTCTTATCTAGAGTAACAATTTTAAAGCTTGTTACTGAGGAACAGTGTTAGATTCTTATAGCACCTTCCTGAAAAGAAGCTACTTTCAATGTAGCTTCCAAAATACAAAAAATATGTTTTTCATCACATATGAACAATTTTAGGGTTTTAAAAATTCACAATATTAGTTGTGTCTTCTTGCACATATATATATTGCCATGTTTTCTTTAATTCCATTGGTCGACTGGAGCATACAGGGGTGTATTTATAGGGGTGAGAATACTTCTTGAGCTACACGAATAACATGATTGGCTGCTCAAAGGTCCAACCCTTCAATCAAATTAATAATTGTGTTTATATTTATTTATAGCGCTCAAATAAGCGTATGATGTGCATATAATGATTTGTGATGTGAGACGATAGGTTGCATGGACATTCCACCTGTACCAAGTATTTGAGTCTGAGTAAGAGCAGTTTACTACTCTGAAAGCAGTTTGCTGTGAAGTCATTAAACATCACTCATACAAATAAGTCCTGTAATTATTCTCAGATTTACTGAACATGACAATGTCAGTGTTTCTATGCATAATGTTTCATGCAGAATATTCTACCTTTGTGATGTGTAAAAATACAAATACACAAACTAATTAAAACTTCTTAATTACAAAACTAATGCTGTATGTCCAAAGATCTGTAAGACACGTTTTCAAATGAGTTATTTTTCCTAATTTAATGATTTACCCGTTGCTAACAGAGGTGATCAACTGTGTGCGCACACTTTGTAAAATATCCATAGAAAAACATAATCAATACATTAGGACGTTCTGGAGAAGCAGAATTGGAGCCTAAGATCACCATACTAAAGTGGTGGTGGGGGTTGGGAGAGGTGCTGTTGTGGTGTGTGAGTGTTGGATGAGTTTGGATGAATTGGTGCTTAATTTGTGAGCCAGATCTAATCATCCAAAATCAATATCTGACTTTCATTCATTCATCAGACACAAGGAGAGCACACCACACTCCTCACAGACAGTCACCCTTAGGAAACCCACGCAGACACAGGAAGAACACACCACACTCCTCACAGACAGTCACCTGGAGCAGGAATCGAACCCACAACTTTCAGGTCCCTGGAGTTGTGTGACTGCGAGACTACCCTGCTGCACCACTGCGCCGCAGTGGTCTTTACTTAAAGGTCTAATATTACAGAGCAATCCAGACAGTTCATTTATGGAAACTGAGCTGTAAAACAAACCCATATTTAGCTCATTTTTTCATCACGGATTGCTTCTTAGAATGAAGCACTAAATCTCATAACGGGCAATGCTTACATTTATCTACTTTAAAAGGCACAGTAATAAAAGCAACCAGTTAAATCTAGTGCACAGAGGTTGTAAAACAGTAAATCTCAGGGGAAAAATATACAATAACAATGTAGGATATCATCTCATTCATTGTTTGTAAGCACTTATTCAATTCAGGGTCGCGGTGGGTCCGGAGCCCACCCGAAATCATTGGGCACAAGGCAGTCACCCAGAGGAACCCCACACAGACACAGGGAGAACACACCACACTCCTCACAGACAGTCACCCAGAGGAACCCCACGCAGACACAGGGAGAACACACCACACTCCTCACAGACAGTCACCTGGAGGAAACCCACACAGACACAGGGAGAACACACCACACTCCTCACAGACAGTCACCTGGAGGAAACCCACGCAGACACAGAGAGAACACACCACACTCCTCACAGTCACCCGGAGGAAACCCACGCAGACACAGGGAGAACACGCCACACTCCTCACAGACAGTCACCCGGAGGAAACCCACGCAGACACAGGGAGAACACACCACACTCCTCACAGACAGTCACCCGGAGGAAACCCACGCAGACACAGGGAGAACACACCACACTCCTCACAGACAGTCACCTGGAGCGGGACTCAAACCCACAACCTCCAGGTCCCTGGAGCTGTGTGACTGCAATACCTACCTGCTGCACCACCACGTTGCCCTATATCTGACAAATCTCACAGAAATGTTCTAATATCAACTCAACAGCCTGAAGCAAATGGGACAAACGTCCTATTAATACTCAATTTCAGAAGCATTTGGTGAGCAAATGTTTGGCCATGTAGTACACCTGAATCTCTTGCAGAAGGCACATTATGAATAGCAGACTAAAGTGATGCAGTCATATCAGGAAAATATATATTTTCTTATACCCTGTAGTGTTAAAAAAGAAAGTGGTTGCCCTCGAAGGATAAAATCCTCATCACGAGCACTGAACTAGCCCTTGTGACCAGTTACTCTGCTGGTGGAGGAGGTGGCAGCAACATGATGTGGACGTCCATTACGTTGGTGCCTGTGAGTCCAGGCAGGAGCAACCTCCGCCCCTCAGAAAGATGTGAGAAAAATGTGAAGGAATCATTATTTCTGAGAAAGCCATCAATGTCCAGACCTTGATTCTTGGCATCTGCCTCCAGCTCTGCATCCGTAACTGCTCCCGCTGCCTCAGTGGGGCCATCTTGGCCATCAGTTCCACCACTGAGGAACACGGCAGGGATCTTATCTCCTCCACTGAGCTCCAGTGCTACTCTGAGGGCCAGCTCTTGGTTCCGTCCCCCACTGCCCTTTCCTTTTAGGTGTACAGTGGGCTCCCCCCCAGCCAGCAGGCAAGTGGCACCCCATCCTTCTTCTCTTCCATCTCCCAGAATTTTCATTGTGCGGCACAGGTCCCAGGTTTCTACTCCCACCTTCGGCCCCAGCTGAAGAATCTGCTCATCCAGCTCTGAGAGAGAGTCTTTCCCTGGGGAACAAGCATAACGAGACAGTAGCCCGTAGAGCCGGGCCACAGAACGAACATCACCACACACCCCAGGAGACAGGACCACCGGGCGAAGGCCTAACTCTCTAGCCTTACGCCCGGCACACTCTAAAGCGATAGTGTTTGATCCGATCACCGAGTTTAGGACACAATCTCCAAAATCCTGTGGAGGCTCCTTTGGCTCTGCTTCACTATGAACGCCAATCTTATTCAGAACCTCTTTGACAGATGAGGGGAGAGAGGTCGCGAGGTCATATCGCTCTAAAATGGCCCAGACCTCTGCTGGCTGCACCTTGCTCCACACTGTTGGGCCACTGGCGATGAGGTCCAGAGGATCTCCAATGATATCAGACAGAATCAGAGCCACCACCTCAAAGAAAGAACAGAACCTCAATCAATAATGGACATCTGAGGGGAACTTAAATGTTCCTGTCTGATTCTTAGCATAAATTTTACTCACCAAAGCTGACACTGCTGTTTCCTCTGCTCCTACAATCTCCTACAAACACCTTTTCATTTTTACTTAACCATTTCTCAACCTTTTTTTTATGCCAGGCTTTTTTTTGTGTTGTTGTTATATTGATACATAACTATACTAATACATGATAATGACTTTATTTGTTATTGTCAGTGTTAAATTGTGGATCTGAAGTGCTATATTCTGAGTGATATTACACATACAATGGCCATGTAAATATGTAATATAGGATCATTCGTAAGCTCTGTGTCCACAGGTTTGTAAGACAACTTTTCCAATGAGCCATTTCCACTTCATCTACTAATAGGAGTTACCCCTGGAGAAGCCATGTTAGTGAGGGTATAAAGCCCCCAGCAATAGGCTGTGGAACTGAGGTCTCTATTGATGGAGCTTCATCCAGTACCTTTGGGGTGAGTTATATGTGTGATCTACTCCAACTTTAGCCACATCTGTAGCTTAATTTCCATTTCTTTCAACCACAAAAGCCCTGAATTCACTCCTAGTATCATAACTGACCATTAAAGGTGTAGTCTGCACCAGAGTCCTATTCTGAATGCACATCAGTAACTGTTAACAGTAACCTGCTGTAGGTGATTAATGGGATATAGTTTCACCTGGGCAGGGTAGGCACACTGGGCCAGTCCTCCACCTTTCAGCAGAGACAGAGATCGCCGCACTGTGTTTAACTCCTGAATCGTGGCCCCGGCAGCTGCCAGACGACGAGTGACGTCCTGTTTTTCCTGTAAGGTTATTGGTGAGACTGGTGCTGGTAAAAGAGCAGATCCACCACCTAAAGAAAACATATATGCCATTAACTATTTTGTTTTTTCAAACCAGTAGCTCAGATTTGATTTTATTCGTCTTTTTTCCAAGCCACATTTGTAGGTAGTTTCAAGTCTAATTGAAATCGTATCTCTGAGAGTGCGACCACTCAGTTTCATGTGGTTCCTTCATCATTCAGGTGCAGAGGAACTCTCAAACCTGCCCTCGGTGTTTCCCTCTTATCTGTATTCATCTAGAATCAATTCTTATTTGACCATACATTGTTTAATTCATTCTTTTCTTAATTCATATACATTCCTCATCCAGTTCAGTGTTTTGGTGGGTCCAGAACCTACCCATGATCACTGGGCAAAAGCAAGGAACACACCCTGGACAGGGTGGCAGTCCATCACGGGGCATTATTTGACTGGTAAACAAAACTATACAGCAATACGCAATTAAAGTAAACTGTAGCCTAACTATGTGTAGCTAGGTTTGAAAATGGTGTAAGTGTTCATGTGTTACCGGAGATTAAAACGAGCAGCAGGTCTCTCTCTGTCAGACCACTGACCAATTCTTTGATGGTCTCTGCTGCCCTCTGAGCATCTGAGTCTGGCAGGTTGTGCTTGGCTCCTTCCATCACTTTAATTCTGCTGCTGCTCCCAAGCAACATGTTGCTAAAAATTACGTCAAAATCAATAAAAAAAAATAAAGGCAATAAATGTAAATGCTATACTGGATTTCGCTATTTACATCCTGACACGCTGCAGACAATCATAATTTTTCTTTAAGCCCCCAACCAACAATCTAATGTTTTTCATTCATTCATTCATTCATTCATTCATTCATTCATCTCTTGTAACTGCTTTATCGTGTCCAGGGTCACGGTGGATCCGGAGCCTACCCGGCAGGTCTGGGCCCAAGGCAGGAACACATCATATTCTCAGTTACTGACAAATTCACATCTGTGGACAATTTCACACACACACACACACACACACACTCACCCAGTCATTCACACCTAAGCCTACTGTCATAAATCCATCTACCAACATGGGTTTTTGGACTGTGGGAGGAAACTAGAAACTCACAGTTTCCCATGATGCTGCAGTGTTTCTTGGATTCCGTGAGGCACGCTGATCACCCCTTGGACCAGGTGATCTCCCACAATCCTCTCTGCCTCAGCTGCCATCCCCAGCACCGCTTTGCCGAACCCCACCATGTGCAGGTTGTTTTTGAGTTTGAAGCTGCGGCCTCCCACCAGCAGCTCGCTCCCTTCTCTTTGCAGACCTCTGCGGACCACGCTGTCTGGTTGCACTCCTTCCACAGCTGCCGCAAACACAGCTCGGGCCCGGTCCTCCAAAGACACCATGCTTCTGACCGAGGTGAGGGCCCTCCCCTTCCACAGGGGGCGCCAGAGAAGCACACAGCGAGAGAGAGTCAGGACTCCAGCCATAGACAAATCAGAGCGTTCTCAGAAACACAGCAAAACAGACACCTAACACCTATGATAATAAAGGTATAATTCAGAATCATAAAGACATCTGGCAACCACATCAATACACAATACTTTAAGTGTAAGCAGATCATACGAGACATAACTATAACTTCTATCAGTGAAAAATGGACATTCTCTACTGTTCTTTGGAGGCTTTTAAGAACACGTTGAAACATTTCGGTGAGGATTTGATGCTGTTCAGCCAAGATGGTACTGATGATTAGATTAATTATGGTACTGATAACTCTGGATCACACAGTATGTTACATTTCATCCTAAATATATTGTATGAAGCTCCATTATTCACGAGACTGAAGTTCCACTGCTTCACAGCCTGAAATTCCTGGATTTTAAACCCATTTTGCTTTGGGCACAGTCACCTTTAGGTCATGTGCAGCTGCTCCAAACTATCCTATTTACTACAGTACTATTTACTAAACATGCAATTATTTTGTAAGGCATCTCACGCAGCAGGCCACTGATACATAACTATCTGCACTGGGAGCTTTAGAGGTAGTGCTAATACTCAATGTAAAAACCTGTAAAGACATGTTTTATGAACACAGCATTACTCTTCAAGCAACTCAAAATGTCTTTGCATATATTCTTACATTCAAGTTGATCAGCGAATTATTAAACAAACCCATGTTACTTGGCACATCCTATTAACTTCAGAAACACTAACTATAATAAACTGTGCAGTGGTAAAACCTGAAGAAAGTAAGACTGTAAACAGTAAAGTCAGTAAGATCAGACCAAACAGCTTTGGTAAATCAGGAAGCGAGTTCCTCACTCATGAGTCAGACAGAACTCTTACCAGCAGAGTTTGGATGATGTTCAGTCCTTTTCTAAGCCGAATGAAAAAAAAAAAAAAAAAGGTCCAAACAAGTTCCATCTGAACCCCATTCCACCAAAACTGTGTACTGAGCGACTAATGATTGACTAGAGCTGTCCATAGGGCAATGAGGAGAGCCATCCAGTCATTATTTGGAAGCCACTCTATTTTACTGAAGACCAGTGGCCTCATGCTTTAAAGTCAGTGATTTGTTTGAAATCTGTGAGACAACCAGTTCTTGAAAACTTCAAACACTGCCCACCTGCCTCATGTCTCATTCACATGTAAGAAAACACCCTACAGCTTCACTGATGTCCACCCTGGTTTACCCTCTGCGTCTTTTGCTGGATGTCTATTTTACCACTGTCCTTTTGTTTGTTAAGTCACAGCATCTACACACCTCTGCCTCTAAGCACAAGTCCCTCACATGTCCGGTCTGAATCAAGTGACTGGACAGGGTTATTACGTTCCTGTGGCCTATAAACCTACCCGCTCACTCAGTTCAGCTGATCAGCTGCTCCTCAATGTGCTCAAAACCAACTATAAGAGTAGAGGGGACCGTGCTTTTGCTGTAGCGGCCCCTAAATTATGGAAGAGTCTGCCCCTGTACGTTAGACAGGCATTCACACTGTCTGTTTTAAATCACTTCTTAAAACCTCTTTTCTCCTTAGCTTTCATGCTGATTGCATTTGTTTTTATTATGTAGTGTATTGTTATATTGTTTTGTATTTTATTTTTTCCACAGCACTTTGGTCTGTTGTGAAAGTGTTAAAGTGCTATATAAATAAAGTTGGATTGGATTGGATATACAAATGGAATTTTTCATTTCTTTCAGAGCATTCATTTCATTGAGTGATTAAAGAATTGTCATATTAAAATATATAAATACAATCTCCTTAATACATTTTCTTATAAAAATATAACTGCATTTGTTTTTAAGAAAGACCACCTACTCCAGGTTTAAGTGTTTATCTTAAGTTAACATTAAAAAAAAAAACGTGCTCAGGGTCAGTGGTGTTCCGAAGCCTATCCTCAATTATTCGGCTCCTAGCCAGGAACACACAAGTCCATCTCTGGACATAACACGCAATCACCCTGTCTCTCACACCTGTGGACAATTTCGCACAGTCAACTGACCAACCATCATGTTCCTGGACTGTGTGCAGAAACCAGAGCAGACGTGGGGAGAAAAAAACTTCTCCACCACACTTCTCACAAACTAACCATAACCTGAGGCTGGTATTAAACCCATGACACCAGGAACTGACACTACATGTAACACCTGCTTGACTGAGGGGCTAATGACAAAGACAGACATTTTACACTGCACTTAAAATACATGTGAACACCCCCCCACACCTCCCCCGCCCAAAAAAAAAAAAAAAAGACAAACAGAGAAAATCAACTACAGTATGTCTTTAGTGTCTCCAGACCATGGTCCAAATGACCCTGGTGGATGAATAAATATAGTGGAAACATTTAAAGAGGTGAAAGGGTGGAAAGAATGATTAAAGTAATATTCTGACACCATTGAACATGACATACTTTTCCCATAAATTCCGACAAAGGAAAGAAATTGCAGCATTTTTCAGCAGGGTGTTCCACAAAGCAGAATTACTTAAGCTCAAAACAAGACAGACCTAAATTCTGGGCTGTGGTTTACTGGCTAACTAAGATATCCAGGGGGTTGTTCCATAAAACAGAATTTATCCGTTAGTCAGATAACGTAAAAAATTAGTTGAGGACAAGCTTGACTTTGGGTGTGATTTAATCATGTGGTTAACTTTGGGGAACGGCCCCTGGAGCTTTTGCCACTTGCGGTGAGAAGAAGTGAGTTTCTTAACTGCGTACTACTCGTAAGTCTATACAGTTAGCTAAACATATTCCTCCGACTTACCTAAATATCTCTGTAGTCTCTCCGTTCATTTGCAGCCACTGTCCTAATAAATAAAGCAGCGCTGAAGCCCACTGTAAACAGAGCAGAGGCCACCATGTAAACAACTGAGACACTGACATTTCACTGTAGGGCAAAATAAAAGTCCGCATGCAATAGGCGTGGTCGGGACTTTCACTATAGTTAATAATATTTCACTACAAATAAAAATAAAGAAGATGATTAAGAATATTATTATTCTACATTTATTCGATATTTCCGCGCGGTAAAGGAAAGATATGTAAAAGTAATGTAAATAAATGTAATGACGCATATTTGCCAGTAGATAGAGCTGTTGCACAACATTACAGCACTCCTAGCCAAATTACATCCTCTCTCTCTATTAGGGGTTGGGAGAGGGTTTCCTCTATTTGTATTGTACAAATAAAATAATTAATAATAATAATAATAATAATAATAATTTAATGTGGCATGTGGAGAATGTTTTTATATTTTTGTTTTGTTATATTATTGTGTTATTTGTTTATACTTTTATCTTATTTGCTATTTATTCCATATTTTCCGATAATGTCATTTTGTGCTAAAATAAACAGCAAAATATACACATTTGTAGATGTGTAAATGTTTAATTAGAAAATCAGCAAAGCGTGTATTTTGAACAGGGTTGTCCAAGTGTTTTTGCATACAATTGCTGATATTGTTTGTGGTCACAACATGTATTTGGACAATAAATTAAAGTATGACAAATACAGGAACTCACATGGAAAGCATTCCCTCTCAAAACATTAGTCAAAAGCTTGAAAAATCTAAACTGAATAAACACTATGTGTTATTAAATATTAAGTAGGATTTACAGTATATTGCGCACACACACACACACACACACACACACACACATCATCCTAAAGTCAGGAAATATTATTTTCTGTAAGTTTACCTTTATTGGTGTATGAAGCTTTGAGATAGTGGGATTGTGAAATGATGGGGTTGAGTGGTCACTCACTGATTGTATAGATGACCTTCTACTAAGTTTTCTGAAGTATGGACCAGGTTTGAAATTTAACCCTTTCCTAAGTTTCAATGAGGTCATGCAGATTGTTGTGATATGTGGGTGTGTCTCTAGTTATGAGGTCAGCTTGCAAAATGCAGGTTTTTTTATTTGTACTTCTTTTTAAAGATAATTTAAAGACTCTTCATGGCTTGTTAGTTTGATTTAAAGAAATAATATCCTGTGGTGCAGCAGGTTAGTCTCGCAGTCACACAACTCCAGGGACCTGAAGGTTGTGGGTTCGATTCCTGCTCCGGGTGACTGTCTGTGAGGAGTGTGGTGTGTTCTCCCTGTGTCTGCATGGGGTTTCCTACAGGTGACTGTCTGTGAGGAGTGTGGTGTGTTCTCCCTGTGTCTGTGTGGGGTTCCTCTGGGTGACTGCCTTGTGCCCAATGATTTCGGGTGGGCTCCAGACCCACCGCGACCCTGAATTGAATAAGTGCTTACAAACAATGAATGAGATGATATCCTACATTGTTATTGTATATTTTTCCCCTGAGATTTACTGTTTTACAACCTCTGTGCACTAGAATTAACTGGTTGCTTTTATTACTGTGCCTTTAAAGTAGATAAATGTAAGCATTGCCCGTTATGAGATTTAGTGCTTCATTCTAAGAAGCAATCCGTGATGAAAAAATGAGCTAAATATGGGTTTGTTTTACAGCTCAGTTTCCATAAATGAACTGTCTGGATTGTTCTGTAATATTAGACCTTTAAGTAAAGACCATTTTTCATATTCAATTCCACAAAATGACAGTCAAATTAACTCTGACTTTCTTAATAATAACTGGATGAATAAGAAAACTGTGACACCACTAGCCGGGACATTTCTAAACTCTTGGAGTTAGCGTGGATGTGTTGGGTTTAGACGTAACACCGTCTTCCTGCCTGTACCCTGATTCTTGTTAAGTCATGGATAACTGATGTACTCTGCTTTATTCGCAGGTGGCTTTGCTGAGCAGATGGAGGGAGGTCACTTTGCTGGCTGGCATTTCTGTTTCAATACCAGTGTCCCCTTCCTCTTCCTCCCGCTGCACTCATTCCTTCATTGCCCTTCCTCTTCTCCTGCCCTTGTGGCTAGAGCACGCACTTTCCTCTTTTTTCTTTTCCTTTATTTCTTTAACTGAATGTCACAGTCTGGGCACAGCAGAGCTTGTATTTCACGATTAAAGGTGAAATGAGTGAATAGAGGGGATGTTCCTCATGCTCATCAGTGAAACATTTGCCTGAAGCCTTAGAGAGGGGTGGGGGTCATGGAGTTGCAGTCGCAGATGAGACGAGGTGAGAAGAGATATTCAGTTGGAGTTGATGGAGACGAAGCGTATTGTTCTGGAATGAAACTTGGTGGGTAGGTTTGACATGGAGAAATTCAAATGAATCAAGTTTTCATAGTTGGCCGTGCATGTGACGTAATAAAAGGAGGGGGCTTAATACTCTACCTGACAGACTACATAAGGTCATCCCATGCTTTCCATACTGACTCATGCCTTTGTTTTGGTAGCGTCCTTTGTAAGTGAAGTCTGCCTCGGAGAGTCTGAAAGCAATTCAAGCTGTTGGAAGAGTTTGAGAGGGGTTCGCATCGTAGGACTCCAGGAAGTGAGATGGTCTTACTGATGTAGTGTGGGTTATACCTATTGTGCTGATATTATAAGTGGATAGGAGGCACATGAATCATGACAGATCTGGCAGAAAAACACAACCCACAGAGAGTGTGTAGAGACCCAACAGCTATGACTGCAGACATTCTGCGATGCCCTCCATCAGTCGTCCTGTTAGGACCAGCGCCACTGGAGCCAATTGTGTGGAGCCGGAATGTCACAGAGTCACTCAGAATGGCAGCGGGACGTCTTCAGTGACGAGCTCTGCTTTTGTCTTGGTGGAGACGACCAATGAGTCCGTGTGTGGAGGCACCGTGGTCAGTGCCAAGGCGAACAGTTTGTTGTCACGCGTCACATATCCAGAAGGCCTGGTGTCATGGCGTGGGATGCAATTTCATATGATGCCAGATCACCTATGGTCTTCATTACAGACATGGGATTATATCAGGACACCGTTAGAAACCTCTACAACCCCATGCTGAGACATGTGGCATGTCGTGTTGGCTTGATGCCATACTAAGAGATGCTACTTCTTTATATGTAGCTCAGTCTACATTTTTAATCATTTATTGTCCTTGGTAACCTTTACTTGATCTTCCTTCTGAATAGCATTGCAATCCGACACTTCTTTCTGCGTGAGTTGATCGACAGATCTTTTATAGAGATTGATTCACCACACAATAAGTTGTTTCATTAATCAAAGATTTATTGTATAAAAAAATAGGTCTTCCTTCTGGCTCAAGACGCGGCGTTCAGAGTCTCTGTTCTTCAGTGCGAGTAGTGAGAGTTTGACCTCAAATCCTTGAGTGCTGGGTTCTGTGATCTTTTATACAAACCTGATTACACCCCTCTTTAACAGAGTTTCCTTGTCTTCAAACTAGTGGTTTTTTTGGGGGTTTTTTTGTGCGTGACTAAAGAACAGAATGTGCCTCATCTCAGGAGTGTATATACAACTGAGTGATGAGTAAAACATGAGTGATGAGTCATTGCCGCACACAGCTTGTATATTCTTCATGGAAAAGCACTAAAGTGCATGAGCCTTAGTTTACTGCTAAAGATCTACTATCCCTCCTATATTTGGGCTTTGGCTGAATGCCATAAAATCCTCACAGAAATGGTGCAGTTTATAGTGTAAATACTCTCCAGATGCTCGTACTGCTGTATTTGGTTATGGTTCAGACTCAGGTTGGTTGGAGATGTTAGGAGAGTGCGGGGAACACTGGTCACTGGGGGGTCTTAGGTTGAAATGGTTACAGACAACTGCTGTCGTGTTCATTTGTTCATTCATTCATTCATTCATTCATTCATTCATTCATTCATTCATTCATTCATTCATTCATTCATTGTCTGTAATCACTCATCTAGTTCAGGGTCGCAGTTGGTCTGGAACCAGAACTGAACGCAAGGTGGGAACACACACTGGAAGGGGCACTGTTCCATCACAGGGCACCACACTCTCACACCTAGGGACACCTTTCAGTAGCCAATTCATCATTCATTCATTCATTGTCTGAAACCGCTTATCCAATTCAGGGTCACGGTGGGTCCGGAGCCTACCCGGAATCACTGGGCACAAGGCAGGAACACACCCTAAAGGGGGCACCAATCCTTCACAGTGCGACATGCATACCACACATTCACTCACACACTCTCACCTAGGGACACTTTTCAGTAGCCAGTTCACCTGGAGGAAACTCACGCGGACATGGGGAGAACACACTTCTCCAAACTTGCTGCTCTGCTGTCGTGTTGCTGGCTTAAAAATAATAAACAAATCATTTTGTCACAGAGAAAACAATTTTAGACCTGGAATTCTTAATATGGGCATGAGGTCTAATACAGAATGACATCTCACTTTATTTATTTACAGTGTCCTCTGTGAAGATGTGGGAATCTGGTGCAGATGTGCAGGTTTGGTTACTGTAGGTCAGTAAACGAGAGACATACTGAAGGGAACAAAGGGATTTTCAGTGACAGAGTGTCCATTTCCATACACTGTTTCTAATCCCACTTTACACCCTAAATGTCAAAACTAAGCAACAATGACAAGGACTCCTCTAGAGCCGAGTGTCCAGAGCTTCTGATGGCACCCCACAGAAACATGGCTCTCTGTCTCATGGGACAAATTTGCCCTCTCTCACTGTGGATGACTAAGATGTATCACTTCCCTGTGTTCAATTAGATCTCCTCGCTTTTTCATTAGGAGGCTTGTGGGGGAATAATGATAACTGGAAAAGATAGAAACAGAATTAGCCTCTGCCAGTGCTTCGTCATACTCATGTTAGCATTCATCATGGGCTTTCTCTCCGCGGCACCATCGCTCTTGTTATTCCATTAGCCTAAAGCAAAACAGAACAACTGGACAGGTTCATAATGCCGTTCTGTACGCAGGGGCTCCTCTTATTGTCTTGCTCTTTAAATATTCCAGACCCTCTGGGTGGGATCTCTGATAATAAACATATTATGCAGGACATTTATTCCGCACCAGCGTCCTGCATAATTTTGTTTAACAAGAAGATCTCTTTGATTCAGAGTGCTGAGAATCTTTTTTCATGATAAATAGCACAAATATATCGCTAGAAAAAACACCTTGTATCTCCAAAGTAGCAAGTTTACAGGAGATGCCTTTAATATAGCGACAGAAAGGACATTCAAACCATTTAAGATTATGCCACATACCAAAAAATATCAGAAACCACATGATGTTTATATCATGTTTATATTTACCTACCATGTTTATATTGACTGCATTTTATATTCATATAAATAAACATTTCATAAAACATTTTACCTCCATTTTGGCTCATTTTGCTTCTCATTTTGAATGCACACCCATCAGCCATGTAGATGTAAAGTCATTTGAATGACAGTGTGTTTCTTGGTCATCCTCTAGTCCTTCATTAGTGGACACAGGATGCTGTCGTCTGGATATTTTAGGTCGGTGGACTATTCTCAGTCCAGCTGTGACACCATGGGCTTATAAAACTCCAGGAGCACTGCTGTGTCTGATCCACTCATACAAGCCTAACACACAATAACACACCACCAATATGTCAGTGTCACTGCAGCTCTGACAATGATCCATCTCTCAGATGAAACCTGCTCCGTGGGGGTCCTGACCTTTTGAGAAAAATGGACAGTGAATGTATGTTAAGGCTGATTGGTGTAAATACATCTTTGATATGAAACTGGAGGTGATGGTTCCATCACTGATGATATGCAAACATAATCAATAAAGCAAAAGAGCTTATGTCCTCTGCCTCTACAGACCCATGTCCAGATCCTGTCACTTAAGGAGCCTGATGCTTTCTTCTGTCGCTGACTGACCTGCCCCTAAATTACTGGTGATGCTCCTGTTCATAAAAAAAAAACACCAACAATACCATGCTGCTCTCCAGTGTTCCTGCTGCTTTAAGGCCTCGGAGAACAAACAGGTTTTTAAAGGCTCCTCTGTCTCTCCTCATTACTTTGAGTGGCTGATTACTTTGGCTCGCCCTTTGCCAATTAAAGTCCAGCTTTTCTCAGTGGCCTCATGCAGAGGTTCTCTATCAAAGGCACTGGACCCTTCCTTTGGAGAACCAGGGGGTGGGACAAGTCAGAGCTGTTGTTATTAAAAATAAAAAAAGCAGATCTCAAGGCATTTAAACAAAATAGATGGGTAGAACAAGGCAAAAGAGAAACAGAAGTGACCATGGGGAAGAACGAAAGCAGTAGACTGGGAAGGGAGTAAAGACAAATTAACTTGATAACATTTGGTAGATTCATTTATGATTGTAAAAGGGATACAGAGAGAGTGTTAGTGGACTTGCCCAATGATTATTTAAATCGCTCAGTATCACTTCTGGACTGAGAATCATCCACCAAGCGAAAATATCCAGCCGACAGCGCCCTGTGTCCACTGATGAAGGACTAGAGGACAACCAACCCAAACAGATGAGCTACGGTCTCTGACTTTACATCTACAAGGTGGATCAACGAAGTAGTTGTGTCTACCAGAGTGGACAGTGAGTGCGCACTGTGTTTAAAAACTCTAGCAGCACTGTGTATCTGATACAAGCTTGCCAACAAAACACACACTAACACCACCACCATGTCAGTGTCACTACAGTACTGAGAATGATCCTCCACCCAAACCATTCCTGCTCTGTGGTGGTCCTGTGAGGGTCTGGATCAAAGAAGGACAAGATTAAAGGAGACTAACAAAGTATGCACAGCAACAGATCTGTATATATATAGAGTCCTTGCAGAATTAAGGAGCACAGCACGGTCAACAGGGGGCGCTCTGGGCTGATCCTCCTCGGTTTGTTGCCTGCGGTGATGTGCTGCTAGGCAACTGCCATTCCTCACAAGATGAGGTTATCTCTCTGAGCAGTGATGGAGAGTTTGGTGAAGCGCTGGCGTCTCCCAGGTGAAACACCACATCCCTGACCCTCAGTCACTTCTGAGAAATGCTGGGGTCAGAGGAGTGAAGGAGGCTGAACAGGATATGGTTTACTGGGCAGTAAAGACCTGCTCCGAAGAGAAGGGTGATTATGTAACCGACGGTCTGTGGAGTGCTCCTGGCTCTCAGCAGGAACTACTGTCCTGACATTTTGTTTCACACTCACCTGAACCACATTCACACACACTTCTAATCTGGCAGGCTTTTGTGTAGGGGGCACGACCTCGATGAAGCACAGGGAGCCCACTTTACCTTCACATTTCCCACTGATGATATGACGGCCTGAAATCCTCCAGAGAGGCACGAGCTATTTTTCTCAGCGACCTGGGACACACACACACACACACACACACACACACAGAGAAAGAGAGAGAGAGAGAGAGAGAGCGAGAGAGAGAGATAGAGAGGGCTTCTTTGGCCAATATATATATATATATATATACATATATATGTATATATAACAGTATATATATATAATACAGTAAGTGTGATATCCTTCCAAAATCTCTCCTTGTGACAGTCCATTATTATTTGAGGTTATCATCCAATCCCTAGTTTTTCTGTTAATAAATACTTTGTTATGTTAAATCAAATGTGTTGTTGATTTAACAAATCCACACAATCAATGAGAACATCTGGAAACTATTTAGTTTGTCACACTTGCTCACAACACATATACTATTCATTAGGAAAAGAACCTTTTACTGTATTTATTCATTCATTATCTGTAAGCGCTTACCCAGTTCAGGGTCGCGGTGGGTCCAGAGCTTACCAGGAATCATTGGGTGCAAGGCAGGAACACACCCTGGAGGGGGCGCCAGTCCTTTGCTGGGCAACACATACTCACACATTCACACCTACGGACACTTCTGAGTCGCCAGTCCACCTTTGGACACAGGGAGAACACCTGAACTCCTCCTCACAGACAATCACCTGGAGCCGTGTGACTGCGACAGCTACCTGCTGCACCACCATGCCACCCATGGAAAAAACCCTTATCTTATAAATAATAGTCTTATGTGCCTAAGGCTTCTGCCGATTACTGTTAATAGATTCTTTAAAGGAGCAATCTGTGTTATTTATTTATTTATTTAAATATAAAATGTAACTCATTAGTGATAAAAAATCACTTTGCTATGTAGCTCTTAAATTACCAGGTTTTGCTCCACACAGCAGGTCACCCACATGGTGGGCATTCATTTATTCATTCATTATCTGTAAGCCCTTATCCAGTTCAGGGTCGCGGTGGGTCCAGAGCCTATCTGGAATCAAGCAAGGCGGGAAAACACCCTGGAGGGGGTGCCAGTTCTTCATAGGGTAACACACACTCACACATTCACTCAAACACTCACACCTACGGACACTTTTGAGTCGCCAATCCACCTACCAATGTGTGTTTTTGAACTGTGGGAGGAAACCGGAGCACCCAGAGGAAACCCATGCAGACACAGAGAGAACACACCACACTCCTCACAGACAATCACCCAGAGCGGGACTCAAACCCACATCCCCCAGGTCCCCGGAGCTGTGTGACTGCGACACCTACCTGCTGTGCCACCGTGGCACATAGGGGGCATCCATGTTTAAAATCAGTTTTACATTGTTATATATCTAAGTAATGTCTGATCTATAACCTTAAGAAAAATCACTGGAGAAAATAAGTTATTGCACCTTTAAAGAAGCGGGTATTTGAACTCAGAGAAAATGTATCTAAACAGGCAATTAACTGTTTTGCAGTCAGATGATTCTTTGTGTGTTTGTGGTTTTCTGTAGAGAAAAGTTGCCTTTACAATTACTATGAGAAAGAGAGAGAGAGAGAGAGAGAGAGAGAGAGAGAGAGAGAGAGAGAGAGAGAGAGAGAGAGAGAGAGAGAGAGAGAGAGAGAGAGAGAGAGAGAGAGAGAGAGAGAGAGAGAGAGAGAGAGAGAGAGAGAGAGATACAGGGGCTATTGCTGTGGCACTAATGGGTGAAATGAAGCTTGTTTAAGAGCCATTTCCTCCAGTTATCAGAGGCACAGCGAGAGAGAGGCTGAGACATGTCCTCAGGACAGCATTGTTCTATAACTGACTGATATCACCACTACTGCTGCATAAATATCAATCCCTGCTCTTCTGGAGAAACTGTACAATAGATGTTATAACATTTCTGTGACAGTTTGATGGCACTCAGTCACATAAATATTAGTGAGGTCAGGTACTGATAGCGGAGGAATAGCTCTGGCTCATACACCACTTTACATCATCCAAAAGGTTTCAAATGGAGCATCATCAGGCCAGAGAATGCAGTTCTCCTTATATCTCTCTTACCAAGGCTAGGCATTGATCATATTCACCTTGGTCTCAGCTGCATCTGGTCTAGAGAATCCCTTTACATTTTATGCCTTTTCTAGGAAGATTTTCCAAGGATTTTACATCTGTACATTTTATCACAGTTTCTCACACCACTCTGAATGATTTCTGGGAAAAATTTAATGGCATTTGGCCTTATAAAAACGAATGAGGTCGGGTGCTGATGGTGGATGTTTTGTTCAGGATCAAAAACAT
The DNA here is from genome assembly GCF_029633855.1 of Hoplias malabaricus. NCBI lineage: Eukaryota > Metazoa > Chordata > Actinopteri > Characiformes > Erythrinidae > Hoplias > Hoplias malabaricus. Next base: position 42,279,947 of record NC_089802.1, on the reverse strand, counting down.
TGATCCAACACATCCCAAATGCATTGGATGGAGCATCATCACTCTAGAGAACGTAGTTATGGAGTGCTGGCCTGAGTGAGTTTGTTTACATATTATTAATGTATTTATGCAGAAATATTATTTATAAATCAGTGGAATCCCCCTTTAAATGCTATTGCGATAAACAGATGCTGCTCAGTGACACCAAACTGACTCTCTCTCTCTCGCTCTCTCTCTGAAAATATGTAAATGTTTACAAACAAAGCCATGAACATTATTTAGAGCAGAGCTACTGCATGGGGTTTCATCAACTCAAAGAGCTTGTGGCCAAACATGTGACCCAAATGCTGTTTACCTGTAGAGGCCATGACCTCTGAAGTTGACCATGATGGAGGAACGAACATTTAGCAGATCTCAGAGCAGCATAGTGATAATATTGCAGCCACACAGCTCCAGGGTTCTGAGGTTCATTCCCTCGGGTCACGGTCTGTGAGGAGTGTGATGTGTTCGTCCTGTCTCTGTGTGGGTTTCCTCCAGGTGCTCTTCTTTCCTCCCACAATCCAATAACACATGTTGGTAGGTGGATTGGTTTGAGCAACTGCCCGCACGACTGGGTGAGTGTATAAACTTCATAAAAATGCTAGTTCTACAAGGGTTCTTTATTAAAGCAAATGATTCTATATAGTACCCTGAATATTTAGCATAATTAAAGAATTATTTGCATCATGAAAGGGTTCTTCAGATTGATGGAGAATGTGCTATAAATGGTTCTATATGGCACCAAAACGGGTTCATCAAGAATTCAGGGTTCTATGAAGAACCATTTCCATTAATAAAGAAACGTTGTAGAACCATCATTTTTAAGAGTGTATGACATTGTCCACAGGTGTAAGGGTCTGGGTGAGTGTGTTATGCCCTGTAACGGACTGGAGCCTTGTTCAGGGTGTGTCCCTGTCTTGCACCCAATGATTCCGGAGTGGGATCTGGGCCCACTGCAACCCCCCAAAAGGACGAAGAGGTAACAGTATTATTATATTAACACTGTATTATTTTAGAATGTTATTATTTGACTTTCAGTGATGGCTGTGTGTGAGAGAACAGACAGAGCTCCTTTCCCCAGACTCTTTAACTGACCCTTCACTCTATAAAGGCTCTAAATCACAGCCGTCTTCCTTGGACCTGAGAGGAGTGTTGAGATAATGTTGCTGAAGAGGTTTCTTTCTGTGTTTTAATGGTCGATCAATGCCCCGACAAACACGCTCGTAAAAGGAACAGAGATAAAAGGTGCTCTGTCAGAGAGGGGGATATTTATTTCAGGTGTGGCACTGTGGAGATGAAGGTTTATAGAGATGTCCTTCAAACAAGCACTGACAGCAAGAGTCCTGGTAATGTCAAAATAATAAAAAAGTTATATTGCATAAGCTGACAGACAGTAATAATAAACATGAACACAACAACAACAACAGTAGCCTCACTGATAATTCATGTTCTTTTGATTCTTCAGATTTTCAAGAAAATCAGAAGAAATCTAGACATAACATGGGTATCGTACAAAGTCAGGATCAACCAAACTGTGTAAAGTTCTTTTTATAAACACTTTAAAAGTGAATAAGCAAAATCAAATGTTTAAAAGTGAAATTCACAATTTTAATCAAAAAACAGTGGAGGGAAATCATTGAAAAGCATGAACCAAGATGAGGATTTTGATCTATTCCTACTTCATAGGTTGTTAATATTGACAAATCATTACTGTATTGAATTACTTAAGGTGGAAATGTCTCATAATTCAGCAGGTGAAAGTAAACAAGTTTCTGTGGTAATTCAAAATCTCAATAAAGACTTACAGACAAGTTCAACACCAGCCTTCTCAAAAAAAAAAAAAAAAAAAAAACGAGAGAGAACATAGTTTTCTTACACTCATAGATGTCCCCTTTAAGAGAAAGGCTAGGTTTAGGATTAGACTTTGAAAAATTAGGACATATAGGTATTTACATGGTGTATTTTCTTGAGAAAATTCATATGAACCTTCCTGTATAGAGATATGACTTTTGGATAATACTAATAATTAAATATAATAATTATTATTATTTTATTATAATTTCTTATTATATTTTTAAACACAAACAAACCAGCAAATAATACTGTTTGGTATTTAAAATTTATAATCATTCATTGTCTGTAATCTCTTATCCAGTTCAGGGTCGCAGTGGGTCCAGAGCCTACCTGGAATCATTGGGCACAAGGCGGGAATATACCCTGGAGGGGGCGCCAGTCCTTCACAGGGCAACACACACACTCACACAGTCACTCACACACTCACACCTACGGACAATTGAGTCATCAATCCACCTACCAATGTGTGTTTTTGGACCGTGGGAGGAAACAGGAGCACCCGGAGGAAACCCACGCAGACACAGGGAGAACACGCCACACTCCTCATAGACAGTCACCCGGAGGAAACACATGCAGACACAGGGAGAACACACCACACTCCTCACAGACAGTCACCCGGAGGAAACCCACGCAGACACAGGGAGAACACGCCACACTCCTCACAGACAGTCACCCGGAGGAAACCCACTCAGACACAGGGAGAACACACCACACTCCTCACAGACAGTCACCCAGAGGAAACCCACGCAAACACAGAGAGAACACACCACACTCCTCACAGACAGTCACCTGGAGCGAGACTCGAACCCAGAACCTCCAGTTCCCTGGACCTGTGTGATTGCGACACCTACCTGCTGCACCACCGTCCTGTTTTAAAACTTCAGATACAGAATTCACTTGCAAAGCACATACCCTCACACCATCAGGTATGTAAGTGGAATCTGTGCCAATGAACATCAGCGCACAGTTCCAACAATTCAAACAGTTTCAAAGAGACTCACTGGCCATGTGAAAATGTGTGAATCAGAAGCATTGATATATAATTTCTTTCCATTTCTACAGTAAGAATACCCTCAGATCAGCACAAACCCTGTCCCATCATGAAATACAAAAAAAACGAGCAACAGCTTCCATTAAAGAGAGAACATTAGGGTTAGGGTAAGGGTTCAGTTTAGTCAAATAGTAGTTACAGATAAGAGTAAGCCTCCAAATTTATTAATGTAAATCTACATCATTGATAAAACATGAAAATAAACTTGTGTGTGTTTGTGGCTCTGTGTTTATGTGTGGGGAGCAGTGGTAAGCAGCTGGAGCAAAACAATGTATGGTTAGGTTGCAGCTGTCAACAGCTGGAGGAGACCTGTGTGTGTACGGGTGTGTGAGTGTGTGTGTGTGTGTGTGGAGGTAATGATTCAACCCCTCTCTCTTAGGAGAAGCCTAAGGCAGGAACACTTCACTCACCCTGTAATTCACAGCAGGTACAAGAGTGTTAAACTGTTCTAAGGTAAAAAAATAAAAAATAAATAAAAATCCCTGCTACACAGCTGCTTGAGTAAAACACCTTTGCCTTGACACAGCCCCAGCACAGATGACCTGTCCTGCAAAAAACTGTATATTTTTAAGCATTTAATTTATTAATTATTGATAGCATTTTTAAAAGACTTAAATAAATATAGATTAAAATTCATTTTTTATCTGTAAGCGCTTATCCAGTTCAGGGTCGCGGTGGGTCCAGAGCCTACCTGGAATCATTAGGTGCAAGGCGGGAATACATCCTGTAGGGGGTGCCAGTCCTTCACAGGGCAACACACACACTCACACAGTCACTCACACACTCACACCTACGGACAATTGAGTCGTCAATCCACCTACCAACATGTGTTTTTGGACCGTATAAGGAAACAGGAACACCCGGAGGAAACCCACGCAGACACAGGGAGAACACACCACACTCCTCACAGACAGTCACCCGGAGGAAACCCACACAGACACAGGGAGAACACGCCACACTCCTCACAGACAGTCACCCGGAGGAAACCCATGCAGACGCAGGGAGAACACACCACACTCCTCACAGACAGTCACCCGGAGGAAACCCACACAGACACGGGGAGAACACACCATACTCCTCACAGACAGTCACCCAGAGGAAACCCACACAGACACGGGGAGAACACACCACACTACTCACAGACAGTCACCCGGAGGAAACCCACGCAGACACAGGGAGAACACACCACACTCCTCACAGACAGTCACCCGGAGGAAACCCACGCAGACGCAGGGAGAACACACCACACTCCTCACAGACAGTCACCCGGAGGAAACCCACACAGACACGGGGAGAACACACCACACTACTCACAGACAGTCACCCGGAGGAAACCCACGCAGACACAGGGAGAACACACCACACTCCTCACAGACAGTCACCCGGAGGAAACCCACGCATACACAGGGAGAACACACCACACTCCTCACAGACAGTCACCCGGAGGAAACCCCCGCAGACACAGGGAAAACACACCACACTCCTCACAGTCAGTCACCCGGAGCGGGACTCAAACCCACAACCTCCAGGTCCCTGGAGCTGTGTGACTGCGACACCTACCTGCTGCACCACCGTGATGCACAAGACCAAAATGTTTGTAGGCAAAATGTTTAATGAGTGATTTCTTTAAGGTGCACTCTTTGCTGACACAGATGTCACTCTGCACACACATCTTGTATAAACTCCATATAAAAATGCATTAACCAATATAATGAAACATTTTGGAGTAACTTACATGAGCCACAATTTACCATTCCCACCCAGCAGGCCCAGGATGTCACTTTGACATCATTCAGTACTTTGGTACCTAACCCTAACCCTAATCCTAATCATTCTACATCAGCATCTGACCTGCACCTGCTTGGGTTAAAATGACTGAATGCCACAGAAGATTAGAAGCTGTAACTGCAGCAAAGACACAATCTCCCTGTTCATCCCACTGACTACTGTACACTATCCTAGAGACTAGACCATCCACAGATCAGTTTCTCGATTCCTTTTCAGAGTCACTTTTCCTAAAAAGTAAAACCGACTTTGATCTTCTCTGTGATGTTCTGGCACTTACGGTGGTGATAGGGCTGGTTTCATGTCATTACACAGAGTTCTATCAGTTTCTGAGTTATGTTCATTTACTGTAATCTCTCCTCACAATCCCATTAGCTGCTGATAAGAATGAGATCTTTTCAGTTAGACACGAAAATCAATGACAAAGTTTAACCTCATGATAGAAGAGAGAGGAAAGAGAGAGAGACAGATGTGGAAAAGACAAACAAAAAGAAAAGAGAGAGAGAGAGAGAGAGAGAGAGAGAGAGAGAGAGAGAGAGAGAGAGAGAGAGAGGTGATTTTGGGAGAGAGGGAAAGAGGAAAAAAGGAGATGAGAGAAAGAGACTGACACAGAGAGAGAGAGAGAGAGAGAGAGAGAGAGAGAGAGAGAGAGAGAGAGAGAGAGAGAGAGAGACAGAGAAAGGGAGAGTGTGAGAGGAAAAGCGAGAGGGGGGTAGTGTGGAGGAAGAGGAGAGGAGGTGACAGAATGAGAAAGAAACAGCTGTCAGACACAGAGAAAAGAGAGAGAGAGTGAGAGAGAGAGAGAGAGAGAGAGAGAGAGAAAGAGGGAGGGAGAGACAGAGGGAGAGACAAAGGGAGGGAGGGAGTTTTAGAGAGATGACATATTTTGACGGCAGAAATCATCACAGAGCAGACGAGGCCTCGAGGGAGATGTGTGAGAGATGTGAGAGGGGAGCATCTCTTTTGTGTTTGCTTTGTCAAGTCCTCACTCTCAATGAGGCTCTAATCGTAAGCGAGAATTTCAACAATGCCAGAGATACATATCAGCATGTCAAAGAACAACGAGAAAAGAGGGGGAGGCTGGTGGGCCTGACTTTACTGCTGATTATGATTGTAACCGTGAGCTGAATTAGAACGGGTCTGGAAATGGAGTTGTGTCCGCAGACTCAAGACCCACACCACTTTTCTTCTTCTGCCTTGGACCACTCACTTTTCCCACTATTTAGTGTATGAGTATTTCAGTGTTTCACTTCTCTCATCTGTTTAAACGTAGTGCAGAACTGTTTTATTTGCTCAATTTAACGTTTGGGGAAAATATTATGTGTCAACTCAATTCAAAGAATCTGTTACATAAAATAACATTAAAATAAGCACCTTGTTACTTCACTGTGTTCATTTTCTCAGCTTCACTGACCATACAGGAGCATATTGTAGTCCATCTGTTGCTCTGCATACTTTGTCGACACACTTTCACTCTGCTTTTCATTGGTCAGGAACACCAGGCCGCCACAGAGCGAGTATGATTTGTCCAGTGGGTCATTTTCTCAGTGCTGCAGTGACACTGACATGGTGGTGGTGTGTTGGAATGGGTGGATCAGAAAAAACAGTGCTGCTTGAGCTTTTAAACCCTGTGTCCATTGGTATAGGAGCCTTGTGGGATGGACGGGACGTACCCCCCCAAAAAAAACTGGATATAGCTGTTGTTGTCCGACGCCCAACCCCAAAAAAAATTGTACCACTGAAACAAAAAAAATATATGTTAAATTTGGCAAACTTTTATTTTGAAAAGGTGCCATTGAGGTTAACACGTTTTGGCCATTGTTAAGGCACCTGGTCAAATATAGACCTGCTCCAATCATCAGCTTCATTGGCCTCTGATTCACCATCAGAGTCTGGTTTATAAAGTTGTTATTACCAGCTCTGGGCTTGAGGTCAGTAATGAGAGCACAACAGATTACAATGACAGCTATTTCCAGTTATGAAAGCAGCTTGTATATAATATCTTGTAAAGGGTAACACAGGAGGATTTGCGAGTTTGTGAACTGTAATATTAACTGTGTTCAGACTGTGAGAAAGCGCTCTAAACATGCACCAAGTTAACATTAGTCTCAGGCTGTGTCTCAAACACTGCTGCACTGAATGGTGTATAAAATAAGAATATACCACCCTTAGAAGTGCTTTCTCTAGTGTAGTATATAAAATTTCAGCCTCACTGTCTAACATTAATGTTAATCAAATGCTGTTCATTATAAATGCACTGTGTAAATCTATATTATAAATGTACTGATTTATCTACATAGGAATCATCTTATAGCTAGCTAATATTTTGGGGTGGGTTTTGAAATATATTCCCCCACCCCAATCTCAGACTCACTCCTATGCCCAATGCCAGTGTCCACTCACTGTCCCCTCTGTGAGACACTCCTACCTCATTGGTCCACCTTGTAGATGTAAAGTCAGAGACAGTAGCTCATCTTTTGCTCAAGGTCATCATCAGTGGACACGGGATGCTGTCGGCTGGATATTTTTTGATGGGTGGGTTATTCTTAGTCCAGCATTGACACTAAGGTGTTTAAAAACTCCAGCAGCACTGTTGTGTCTGATCCACTCGCACCAGCACAACACACTAACACACCACCACCACGTCAGTGTCACTGCAGCGCTGAGAATGATCCACCACCACATCACACCTGCCAGGGTCCGTGACCCTTAACTGGATAAGCGCTTACAGATAATGAATGAATGAATGAATGAATGAATGCAGGAATGAATGTCTGACCTGTGTGTGTGTCTGTGTTGCAGTAACAAGGACTAGAACATAGACATCAGCTGAGAGAAACTGTTAGGTTGTCATGTTGACTGAGTAATGGAGGCTGCTGCTTCAGCTAAAGAGATAACACTAGATCTCTGTCTGTTCGAATAAACAGGAAGCTCAGTGTATTCGAAGCATGTGTGAGTGTTTATTCTGGGCTGTGCTGGAAAGCTGTATTTACCTTGTGGCACTGTGAGTTATTTTGTTGAAGCTGCTGTGTGTTCCTCCAGGTGGGCTGCTGAATTAGTGTAATAATGTCAGCAAAAACAACAGGACACAGCTGCAGGACTAGAGGATGTTCCAAACTGGCTTCACACATATTCTGCTGTCGTCTTCAGAGCTTACAGAGGGCACTGAGCTCATCTTGTCTTTCACTTCCTGAAGAAACATTGAGGCATCCATACTTCTGGCACTGGTGCATATTCTTAAAGGGTCCTGTTTTCCTGGTTAAGTCAAAGGTAAAATCTAATTTGACATTAATTTTAAGATGCACATTACGTTAATTGTACTTTTGGGACAGAAAATAGTCTATACACCGATTAGCCATACCATTAAAATGACATCCTTGTTTCTACGCTGAACAAATTGGTGCATTTTGCAGTTCTACAACTACAGAAAGTAGCCCATCATTTGCTGGGCATATTTTGTTCACCCCTTTCACCCTGTTCCTGTGTAGTCAATGGAGCTGAGAGAATGGACAGTGAGTGTAGAAGCTAAGATGTTTTAAGGTTATGGCTTGATTGGTGTAGGTTGATATGTTGTTGCACCTCAGAACTAACATCTAATGAAAAGGGGGGAAAATCATATTTTAAAAACACTTTTTAAAAGCAGTTTCTTCATCTTTAAAGAATTACACTATGCCTTATTCATCACCAGCCGTATATGCCACTCTTTCTATGGATCTTATGACACCTGTGATCATGACCTGCAATAATTTTCGCTCTCAGTTATGCCCTTGAGTATTTCTCAGTCCAGATTTCATGCTCGGACCCTGTCTCGTTGGTATATGGTCAGTGCTAAGGTCAGTGTTGATGGGAACAGAGTGTATTGCGTAGGACTGGGAGGCTGCTGGAATGAGAGGCAGTATGAGGTCAAATGTAAAGATGCTGACAGAGATATGTGTGTGTGGTGCTGATGCTGCAGTGTTTCATCTGCTACACACACATTATCACTCTCACACAGGGAACAGTGTGTGAGTGTGTACACTTCCTCTCTCTCTCTCTCTCTCCCTAACTCTCTCTCTAACTCTCTCTCTCTCAAAGTCAGAGAGGTATTCATTTACTGAAAAGGAGTGGGTGGTAAAGGGGGACCAAATAATAACATAAAAATAGATGATTGGGCAGTGGAAGGAAAAGGAAATGGGAGAAAGAAACAGAGGAGGGGTGAAGTGGATAAAGACGTTTGACTGAGAATGTCAGACTGAGAAACAGTCAGAAACAGTCAGACAGACAGAGAGAGAGAGAGAAAGAGAGAGAGAGAGATCTTGTCCATTGTTATAAATAGCATGAAAGTTATCCACATTGATCCTAGGTTAGGGCATGATGGCCCACAAGGAACCTTCTGCGAAATTGTAAATATTATTAATGTAAATAAATGCAGCAGTTCCATTTTATTTAGCCAATCAAGCACAAGCAGATCCAACATTGCCTGGGTCTGATTGGAGCACAGAAGATTCTTTACATCATTTTCTTGACCTCAGAGGGACACCCACATGACAAACAGAGCCATTCTGGAATTTGACACTTAGTGTGTGTGTTTATGTGGAGGTGTGTGAAGGAGGAAAGGAGTGAGTGGCAGTGTGAGGGGTGTGTGAGGATGGGAGGAGAGAAGATGGGGATGAGAGCGTGGTATGTGTGTTGTGGTGTGTGAGGGAAGAGGGGATTGATAACTGTACCCTGCTCTCTGGGGAGGTCCCAGGAGCAGCCACAGCAGTTTACATCATTCAAAAACAACACAATGTCCCTCGCCCCTCAGCCACATCCCACCAGCCGCAGCCACAGTTCTGGGACATCATCTGTAAAGACTTAGTCCAGAAATTCAAGCAATGTGTTGGGTAGGAGCTAAAACATATTAGAGGATGGAAAATATAATGGTATTTAAATGACAAATCACAGTATTGTGACTGTCAGAGCAAATTAGTTTTACTCGTTTTCTTTATTTAACACCATTTTAAATTCAACAGATACCCTTTACACTGAGTTAAAATGACATTATATGTTAACAGAAATGCTTCAAAATGACAGAAAATAAGACATTTTATCATTAATTTTGTCATTTATTTTCTACAAGTGTTTAGAGGTCAATCTGAGCACATCCTTTAAGTTTCCTCTCAAAAAGCTCCTTATGTACCATTATGTTATCCATTTCTCAGCAGAATTAATCACAAACAAAAAGATAAGTGAAAAAACAATTGTTTCCAAAGAAGCAGTGTTTCCAAAAAAAAAAAGGCCACTTTTAACAACACTGTAACACCTGGTGTCAACCAAAACCCACCACATCAGATAAACAGCACATAAAGCTTCTAATCTATGAGAGAGGAGAGAAAACCAAGCTCCACTGTCACTTCACATTTAAGCACATCTAAATGTGTCTGTGTCCATCCTCCCACTGTGAGAAGAGAATTCAACATTATGGGTCTGAAAGGGTGTGGAGATGGAGAGAAGTCCTCTCTGAGAAAAGGTAACAGACACAAAGGAGGAACATTTGCAAATAAAACAAAGAAGCTGATGGCTTTAACAGAGCTCACACCTCAACAGCAGTCAATGTGTCTGGGATTAAACTGGATCGCGAAAAGCAGAAAACACAACCGAACTCTAAGACTGAACTTTGGAAGTCTGTAAAAGTGTTCCTACGGATTTCTCCAGAAAAGAGACTCTATTGAAAATAAAGTAAACAAATAAATGCCAGGGAAGGAGTGTGTTGAAATGATATTTAGTTGTTGACGTTATTCTGTATCTTCGTGTTAAATAATATGATCCTTTGTGTTATGAATTCGTCCTGGAAGTGAACATGAGCAACCTTTCTATCCCACTGGACTGCAGCTGATTCCGTTCACTACAACTGCATGAAATGAACATGTCCCAAAACTGCAACTCTGTCTTTTTTTCTGTGTTTGGAAAGGAGTTAATTAGGCTGAGTTGCTGCAGAGAAGGGCGCAGACGAATGCTTGATTAATCTGAGGATCCTGGCAGAGATAGAGAGAGTGAAAACACATTGCAAGCCAACTGAAGCTTTTAATTAGGCCCTGGGAGAGATCTCCTCAAAAGCACAATCACCATGCACTATTCATTATACATTTAACAGGTAATTAACAAAGCGTGCATTTCTTCTTTCTCTGTTGGTTCTTTCGGAGTTTCTCACTTTTTTCCCACAGTAATTTGGACCCAATCTCACACCCAGTCCTTTCCAGCTAAGAAAATGGATATCCTACTTTAATCTCTAAAGATTTTAAGGATTATCATGAACTTGAAATGAATCTGTGCTGTGAATAAAATTCCATGTATTTTCTCTGGGTAGTTCTTTACTGTATTTTTGATCAGTTTGTAGAGTGTGGTCAGTTTCCTAGGCTGTCTGAAATAGCTAGGTGCACTCACTATGGACACAGAGGTTAATCTGTGCACACACTCTCTATGAGAAGGCATAAAGGTAGGTAATATTGACTTATTTTTGCTGTTTCAGATTATTTAATGTGGAATTGATGTCAAATTTGAGAGAAACACAAGTAACAAATGAGTTTCTGTGGCAATTTAAACAGAGAATAAAAACTTAAAAAGTTTAAAAATACAAAGTTAAACGTCAGCCACATACAAAAATTTTCGGGAGAAAACAGCTATTCCCCAGAATCATCGCCTTTAAGTGCCCTGGCCTTGCTCAAGGGCACTCCAGCTGAGAATATTGAGGGAGAATCATATCAAATCAAACAAAATTCAGTTGTATAGAGCTTTTTGCAAATGATGTCATCACAAAGCAGCTTCACAAAATTCCAGTACGGATAAAGTTTTGACATGAAATGTAAAAATCCCCTGATGAGCGAGGTCAGGACAACAGTTGCAAGGAAAAACTCCCTCAGAGCTGAGGAAGAAACCTTGCGAGGAGCCAAGGCTCACACAGGTGACCTATCCTCCTCTGGTCAATCTACTGGTGCTAATAGTTAGGAGTTGGCGAACACTTCAGTGTAGGGGGCGGGCAGCTCCAAGGCAAGTGGTGGTGGCTGGAGCATGGGCAGCTGGTCTGAAGTATAGAGCAGAACCTCAACAGTCATCCATCAGTGTCCAGACGGACAGGTGGGCAGTCGTTTACTCGGAAAAAGGTAGAGGGATGGAGTTAGTTTTGATCTGTTTGTGGCTAATGATTTTTGCAGCAGATCTGACTTTGACAGCTTTAACTCAAACCAGAAGGACACAGACAAGGGAGCTTCCTGAAACACTGGCATCCCTCCACTCCACTGTCAACAAACCTGAGTGATCACGTGAAGCGGTTTACTCAGTTTACTGTAATTCCCTGTGTCCATGGACCCCCTGGCTCTGATGCCTTTATCAATGGGGGAGCATTAACTACCAAAAGCTAAACTAAACTAATGAGTTTTTAGCCTAGATTTGAAGACTGTGATTGTATCTGAGTCCAGAACATTTTCTGGAAGATCGTTCCAGAGTTGGGGGGCTTTATAAGAAAAAGCTCTTCCCCCAGCGGAGGCCTTTTGAATTCTGGGAACTATTAAAAATCCAGTATTCTGTGATCTGAGTAATCGTGGAGGCTCATAATAGGAAATCATTTCTTGAAGGTATTCAGGAGCGCACCCATGTAGAGCTTTATAGGTTAATAACAGAAGAGTGCTGTTTCTTGACTCCCTCTTTCCCAGTTTTTCCTGCCAGACCTTTTGGCCCCAAGCCCACTTCTTTAATATTTAGGTCATGGCTGTGTCTCTTTTCATGTTTTCTGATAGAGCTATATTTCTGCTGTAGACATGGTGACGTCCGGTTACTATCACAACCACTGTAAAGGAAACTGAAAATAATCTATTTCCCATCAAACCACTCTGAACCATTTTGTTTACATCTCAACCACTGAATTATACAAAAAATACAGGATTGGATTTTCATTTTAAATGGTGGAATCTCCCTTTAGCTGTGAACAGTATGAGCAACAACAGGATGAAAGTTCTCAGTAAATTCAGCCATTACAAAGAAAGTGAATCCTCCTTTTTATTGCCAGTAGGTAGGGGGTGATTTTCCCTCTCATAGCTGCAATACATCTGGCCTTTTCTCTGCCTTCTGACACTTTTTGTAGCCTCTTTTTGTTGTTGAAATGACTCTCCTTGGCATCTTATATAACTAACCCGACGATCACTCAAAGGTAAGTTATTAAGGATTCATATGCAGACTGTTTAAACTTCTACTGTAGATCAGACAGATGTACTGTAGGGCAGACAGAATGTGATTAGCAGAAAGGCTACTGTCTGTAACTGTACGCCTACATTTCTAACTGAGCATAAGTTACTGTACTAAGGAACCCTTAATGGTTCATGGTGCAGAGGTACACAAACATTTATAGACACTTCTTTTGTCCATTAACACATTCCCTACAACAAACACTCTTGTGCATAGTTACTATTCATGTGAGATATTTACATAGACAGTACTATGGGCGGAAAGAAAATGTAACTTAAAAACAGATAATTTAATATTTATATTCTATTTGTCTCAACTATGTGAAACTGAACCAGTGAAGTAAATTAGAATAAACTAAACATATAGCAGTGTTCTCTGTAGAAGATGTGCTCCTTTATTTTCAATTTCAAAAATCAACAAAACATGTCGTTTAACTGAGGGTGTCCAAGGTTTTGCACACAAAAACAGTTTTGCACACAGTAGACCTTCAGAGTGGGTCATAAAGAGATCACACAGAGTGTTAGGGTTAGATTGGTGTTTCCAGTAAAGTGGACTGTGTGTTTAGAGTCACTCATTTGATTCCTCTTTGAGGATTATCAAAGCGAGTCATTCACCAAGGAAGAGTATGGGGAAAATGTTCCCATAGTAATGAAGACATACCTTCAGAAAGTTCAATAATGTAACACACACACACACACACACACAGATAGATAGATAGATAGATAGATAGATAGATAGATAGATAGATAGATAGATAGATAGATAGATAGATAGATAGATAGATAGATAGATAGACAGAAGATGCATCAACTCTCTGAATGTCACTTCATCAAACCAAAGTTACTATGGTAACAAAAGCCAGCATCTCTGTAAACTGAGCAGACGGACAGTTCAATCATGTTTCAGAATCTTATTCAGAGACAAAAGCCTGTTGAGGGAACCATTGATTAAAGAAGGCAATTTAGATCGCTTGTACTAATATGAGCTGGCAAGCAATACAGCGTGTGATTTAAAGCCTATTGCTTGTGTTTGTTAAGCCGTCGTTTCGCAGACACTTGGATTATAACAGAAATCATGATTCAGCAGAACAGCCGTGCAATATTTTCATCCAGAGAGGAATAATTGCTCTGTCGCTCAGAATTTGAAGAGGGTAAACTTGTTTCTCTGGAGGTCGAATACACTTAAATCGTGGCCGCTGTTCAGCCAAGTTGTTGCCTTTATGGAGGATAGTTGGGGACATTGTGAATTAAATCAAAAGCATAAGATCTCTGTAAAAGCCTCTGGGGTGTGTGATTTGGAGCTGTGAAGATGTTTGCACAATGTTCTTTGTCCTAAACAAACAAAGTAATAAATAAATTAATAAATAAATAAATGAGTCCCACAGCTGCCTCAGTACCCAGGTTTAATGGAAGCTGTCCTGCATTAGCAAGGCTTTTCTGTCTCTTTAATGGCCCTCTACACCACACAGAGCCTCTTCTGTCCTTTTATGGCCGCTGGAGCATTGGCACAAAAGAACCAGCCTGCCCAGGTTAGGCCACGAAATGTCAGCACTCCACATTTCTCTTAATGGCACTCAAAGATAATGGTAATCATCCATTTACAGAAGTGTTTCAGAAGTAGCGGCTAGCATCTGAAAACCTAAGTGCCCAGCCATGTTGCTACTTGGCAGCCCTTTAAACAGAGATTAATTGAGGGCTAAAAATGGATGGCCATAAACTGTGTGGGTGAACAGCTTGATAAACAAAACTCTTGAAAATATAAGACATGGAGCCATTTTGTTTCCTTATTTTCTAAAGCAGCATTTAGCATTTTTTAGCACAGAGGATTCTTAAAATAATTAAACGAGATATTTACTTGTGTTCTGGAGACATACACTGGTTCAGTGGAGATACTCCATATGTACAAATGTCCAAGTTGATGGTACGGTTCTGGAAAACCCAGTTTCGTAATGTGGTACAGAACATAATCTGCTCTGTCTGTTCATCCATAAATTAAGTTTTTTCTGAAACAATTTTGCAGTAAACCACGTTGTTCTAACCCTTCTGTCCCTCTCGCTTTAGTAACCTTCCTACACATGGTAAACAATCGCATTAATTTAATAAACTGAATGAGGATTTTCATAAAAGTTATTATGTCTTTTCACTAGTTTATTACAAATTGGTCACAGATCCAAACAGAAACTTCACTCTGTCAGGACTGAATTCCACTATGGAATATATTAACTTACTGGTTGTAATGTTATAGTAGGTAGAGCTAGCAAGTGCACCAATACACGCATAAATGAAAGGTGTATAAATATAAAGTGTACCTACTAAATTTGCATTCAGATTTACAGCAATTGGCAGATGCTCTTATTCAGAGCAACTTACAATTCTAGTCATGTCAAAGCGGTAGGCAAATGTTCTTGGTGTAGTATGTTGGGCTTACCCGAGTAGGGAACTGAACAAAACATTTCTGTGTAGGAGGCAGCAGTGTTATCATAAACTTCCAGAGTGGATGGATTTTGCATGTTATCTTCTGCATCACAGTGCAGGAAATCACCTCCCCTCCCTATTGATTTCAAGACTGCTGTAAAAATTAATTACACGAGGGGCAAAAAAACCCAAATCTTACACAGCTCTTTAGTGGTCATACTTACCTGCTGATAATAAGTAAAGTTATAAATATAGAAGGTATATCAGGGGATATAAGAGGTGAACTAGCCTGGCCTGGATATTGCTAGGTTACCTTTTTGGCTAAAAGCTACTAAATGCATGTTAAAACACTTGTGTATGCTTGTTATGTTTGGCAAAGATATTTCAATATTTTTTCTAATCTACCTTTTTAATTTTCTCCGAAAGTAAGACATTATTAGTAACACTGGTGGTATACAAATACATCTACCCTTACTAATATTTTCTACAAAATATTCTCCAGTATCACTAGTCGCAAGCAAGAAAGTGAATTGCCTAATGGAAGGTGTCAGGCAAAGGATCAGGGCCTTGGTTCCCTCCCACACTGAGCGGAGAGATTAAATTTTGATTAATTTCTCCCAGCTAGCGCCAGTGGCTACAGACAAGCTTGAGGAGCAAAGATAGCTTTGCTGTGATCCAGAGCAGATCCAGAAGGTCAGCTAAGCTTTGCTCCTACACTGCAGTGTGACGGACAACCGGGTGTGTGAAGATAAGCTTCTGGCAGATGCCTGTGAGTGACAGTTCACCCAGACAAAGTGTGGCATGGAACGGGTTCCTAGAAATTTATACTGAATTTTTGCCACTCAGGCAGAGAGACTAGCCCAGTTCTGTAAGCTTTCACATTTAGTAACACATCTCTGATATTTACACGCATAATTAGAATTGAAAAGGTTACTGCAATATTTCTCAGTGGAGGGACAGTTCTCACACTGTGTGTTTTAGTTGTTGCCTACTCCAAAAAAACAAATTCAAGGAATGATTCAGTTATTATTTTTTATTTTTTTGCCTTACACAAAGTGTAGATGATCCACAAAATTTGATTTTTTTAATTTGATTCTTTAATTTCACATTGGAGCTTCAAAGGCATTTCATAGTCATAATCAAACTGTGTCGTATGTTTTTTACAAATCTCAAAATTGACTTATGGCTACGTGGTTTCTGATCTTGCCACAATGCCATCTCTTGTTATTTTGTGCATGTTTTTTAAACCAGTGATACTGTTTGTCTTTTATCATCACTGTTATCATTATAACTAAAAACACTTTTGGAAAAATGTCTGTTAATAAGCCACAGTCTTGCATAGCTTTAAACAGGTTAATTGTGTTTATTTTGTCTGTAACTCAACTCAGATTAAAACATCTACTCTATATTCATTAAATCAAATCCATTGATACAGTATAAATCAGCAAGGCCAGCTACAGAAAATATCAGCTATTCTATATTCCTCCCTGAATAAACACACACACCCACGCACAGTAAAAAAGACCATGGCAGGTGATAGCATGTCTAATTAGCCATTTGCTGTAGCCGTCCAAGCGCTCTCTGAAGTAGAGGTGTGTTTTTTCCTCACTCTTGAAAGGGTACATGGTGTTTTTTACAGCTCCTTGCCTGGAGGGAGTTGACCTTGTCAGTGATATTTCTGTCTGCGAGCCTGGGGGCATCTTGCAGACTTTGCTGCCAGTTTTGGCAGTTGGAGAAAGGGGAGGGTTGCTGCGGAAACAGGGCCAGAAGGAGATATGCAGCAGGTCCTGCAGACTGAACTGAAATACACCTTCTATCATGCCTGGAGGAAGACTGACAAACAGTGGAGAGCTGTCATGGTCATCAACTTATCTAGGCCATGATACGTCTAGGATGTAGTTATAATATTCATATATAAAGCGGGAACCGAACACTGTGCTGCGGAAAATAATATCTTAGCAAGTGAAAAAATCTTAAATCCAGCTAATGTTTATAAATAATACTCATTTTTTGATCAATTCTCTTGCCTGTTTTGTAAAGTTTGCATATTTCTACACAAAAATATCATTAATGTGATTTCCTTTATCTTATTGTTCCTCCAGCACAGTGTATTTTAACTCAGACAAAATATGTCCCAGGTGCCTTGCTATGTATTGCTTATTTAGGTGATTAAGCAGTAAAACAAAATCTGACAATATATAGTATTTCAATTTACAATACTTAAATCAGAAGTATATGATTTATACTACAATAAATGTATAAATAGATTTAAATGGAATTAGAAGAGTGGCTAAATTAACATATGACTACCCAGACAGCGAGTATATATCGGTTCACTGGCATAAAAAGGCTGGCACAGCACTGACTGTAGACCACTGCTGGTCCACCATCGCACCACTCAGATTACTGTCCTGTACAGGATAGAACTCATTTATAATCTCCTCAAACAGATTTTACATTCACAGAGACTTTTATTCTGGAAAACAAACTAATACAAATATTACCATCAACTATGAGAGATATAATAATGAGTATAAGCCTGATATAAAATGATTAAATGCTGAAAATGTTGACACTGTGCTGGATTAAAGTTATTTACTGATCTTATTTATAAAGAATAACAAAACAAACCTAATGAAGGGAAAATGTAAATTGGACTGTGAATGGAAAAGTGCTAAAATGTGGCATTTTGTCTAAAATTCTGTTTATTCACCAGTGGTCCACCCAGAAAACACTGTGCAAAATACTAGTGGACCTCCAACTTTGCCCTCAGTGGGACAACAGTGGTCCACCATCTCCTTGCTAAGAGGGTAATATACTCAGTATATATTAAATGTAACTTGATACGCTTTAAATTGCACATTAGTTATTTAGTGGTTCCAAATTAACAGTTTAAGTACACTTTTTTCCCCAAAAAGCGGTAGAACTCACTAGAAACATGTACACATATATGTGTACAATGTTAAATTTCAGAATGTTGGCTTTGCTTCCGGGGCATGTTCAAGAAGATGAGTGAGGCAATCACCAAATACAGGAGCTTGGAGCTGTGTGGTAGTGACACTAACTCTAGTGCCACTGTGTCAATGTCATTTTATTTATAAAGCACATTTAAAAACAAAATTGTTGACCAAAGTGCTGTCCAACAAATCATTGTAAAAGTAAGACATAGACATTGTGTGCTATGAAATCTGGATGCTCATCAAGATCTTGATTGGTCTTGATAACCCCTCTGCTTACTTACGACACAGCATTTGGGTCGCCAATCCACTGACCAACATGTGTTTTTGGACAGTGGTAGGAAACCCAGCACCTGGAGGAACACAGACACAGAAAGAACACACCACACTCCTCACAGACAGTCACCCGGAGGAAACCCATGCAGACACAGGGAGAACACACCACACTCCTCACAGACAGGCACCCGAAGGAAACCCATGCAGACACAGAGAGAACACACCACACTCCTCACAGACAGTCACCTGGAGGAAACCCACACAGACACAGGGAGAACACACCACACTCCTCAAAGACAGTCACCCGGGGGAAACCCACGCAGATACGGGGAGAACACACCACACTCCTCACAGACAGTGACCCGGAGCGGGAATCGAACCCACAACTTCCAGGTCCCTGGAGCTGTGTGACTGCGACACCTACCTGCTGCACTGCCCAACACAATTAATTAATTTTTCCCCTCCAACACAAGCGATATTTATGGGTATGACTGTGAATCAGTCTGTGTATTTTTATGTGGTTCATTCAATGTGAATTTAATGGTATCACACTACTTTCTAAATTTACTAAATATTTTTGTATTTTAAATACAGTGTGTTGAGTCCAATTAACTATGGGTTGCATTATAAAATTATAACCAATAAGCAATAACCAATTCCGCCCTCTGGTCAGGAGTGAGGGTGTGTGAAAAAACATGTGAACAGGAAGTACTCAGCACACCATAGTGAACTCAGGTTCCTCAGTTCTTGTAAACACAGACCTGCAGGCCATCAGTTCTGGCTCAGCTGTTCTTCCACTATCTCCCAACAGGATCCATGACATTTTCTGACATTTTAACATATTGTACTACGCTGCCTTCAGGATGTCCAAGGCAACATCAGCAGAATAAAAACCAAAAAGGTTTTTAAAGATGTGTAAATTTTACTCACAGTATCCTGAAATATGGGCCTCCAGTGTTCAATCTTAGAAGTTAATTGCATTTTTTTTTTGCAATCCAATTTCCTCCCAAACACATTCAGTGATGTTGGGGTCGAACAGCTTCTTTGTTTGATTTTCTTCTTTTTAACAGCTCCACATCATTTCAGACCCACAGGACTGTGTTGTGTGGTTACAGTTAAAGAAGGATGGACACAAACAGCTAGGGATTGTTTCACATTTCAACATGAGTGGAGCTTTAGTTTCTCCTGTTTCTCAAAAACGAAATCTATATGTGCTGTTTATGTGATGGGGAGAGTTTTGTAGCCCACACCTTCCTTTTCACTTTATCATTTAGCCTTTTTGACCTCCAGTTTTCTTACTTTGACTTTCCCTTTCCTTATTTATATGGAATATCTTGTATGTAATCCCTTGAGTATCATCTCTTGAAAAATTTATTACATGTATTTAAAAGCTACCACAGTCCAAAAACACACATGGATTGGTGACTCAAAAGTGTCCGTAGGTGTGAA
Source organism: Hoplias malabaricus (assembly GCF_029633855.1). Classification (NCBI taxonomy): domain Eukaryota; kingdom Metazoa; phylum Chordata; class Actinopteri; order Characiformes; family Erythrinidae; genus Hoplias; species Hoplias malabaricus. The sequence goes on along the minus strand of NC_089802.1, from coordinate 42,259,944 downwards.
CGTGTGGATGTGCCTTGCCCTATGAAGGACTGGCGCCTCCTCCAGGGTGTGTTCCCGCCTTGCGCCCAGTGAGTCTGGGTAGGCTCCAGACCCACCACAACTCTGAACTGGATAAGCGCTTATAGAAAATGAATGAATGAATGAATGAATGATTTATCAATACCTCAGTTATTCAGCACTACATAGAAGACCTAACATTATATTTCATCAATCCATTGTGTCCATTTTGTTGAAAAATCATTTAAAATCATATTAAACCTGATGCTGCACCAGGTTTAATAGATGGTGCTGTCTTGAAATTGAAAAACCTTGTTTGGGAGAGCATCAAAGGTCATTTCATTTATTCAGACACTGATCATTATTTATGCTCCTGCGCTAACTGTCCCACAGATAACCATCCAATAAAGCCATTAGCAGGATGAAAATGCTGATTCTGGTGCAGTGATTCTTCTTTAAGGGACGACAGTCGTGATCTCATTACCATCTCATTATGGTGCCATGTCATTTTCTTCTGGAAAAAATATCTATATAAAAAATGAGAGCTCCTTTAAATCTGTTTAGTTACCTTTACAACAAAGAGATCAGGCTGGAAACAAAGAAAGACAACTTTAAACAGCTGCTTTTTTTTTGAGAGTGAAAATTCTTTGAAATTAAGAATCAGATTGCTTTGTCGTCCCTGAATGAACCAGTTAAAGTTCAATAGTGTAGGTTTAATGTGTTTAAAATCAGTTTAGAATCTCTGATACTTCCTGGCCACTAGGTGTCAGTATAATAGTTCATAATGTGAAAAAGAATCGCAGGATAAAATAACTAGTGAGAAAATGGTGAGTGCTACATTAAAGTCTCATTTAAGCTACTCAGATATATGCAGATATGTCTCATACTGCTCAGATCTGCTGAGATTAACTAAACCTTCTTCTGTCCTGTGTTTGTGTCTCAGGTTTCCCTTTTATTTAATGCAATTTTCTTCTAGGAATTTTAAGAGAGTCTCAATTAATTCTCAGGAGCCTTTAAAGAGCAACATTTGAGAAATAAAATAGATGTTCATATGGGACACTCCAGCAGTAGATATGAACAGGATCTTATTTCTTTTGGGATCTAGTCTTGCAGAATACTGGCATCAGCAAAACAGCAGCACTGGGACCCATCGGTGAGTTATAGAGAGAGAGAGAGAGAGAGAGAGAGAGAGAGAGAGAGAGAGAGAGAGAGAGAGAGAGAGAGAGAGAGAGACTCGTAGAGGACATGTCCTCTACGAGTACAGCTCCTGCTGCTTAAAGAACTCGTTTACCTTTCTTTCAGCAGCGCTAGCAAAGTACCCTCGATGACCTGTCAATTAGCAGAGCTCTGAACCCAGCCAGGAGCTTATCCACATGTTAACAACCAAAACCCCTGGACAGCTACATCTTTACAATGTCAAGCTATCTGCCAATTTTATACATCTGATTATTTGGCTAAACACCTAACAGGAAGTCAAGATTGTTCATATACAAACACACTGGGTGTGAAAGTAAAACTGAAAATTTGATGCCCTTGAATTTGGACAAAATGACTTTGGTAATAAACACTGGACAAATTTAATAATGCACAAGCAGAAAGGTCTGTCAAACTACTGGCCAAGACTTTACCAGTTATGATTTTCTATTTTCAGATGTAAAACACCTCATTCATCTGGCTGGCAACTCACTCACTCGCTCACAAAAGTTCAAACATGGCTTGTAACTCATTCACATGCTCACTCACTCACTCACTCACTCACTCACTCACATACTCACTCAGTGATTGGGAACAGCACCACAAGGGGTGCTGCTTCTCACATACTATAGGAATTACTTTACAAGGGGTGCTACTGTGTTTTAATGTGTTCCTCAAAAACATTTTGTGCCTTTGTTGTAAATGGCAGTGGGTTTATAAGCTTATTAGACGTCCAGAGAATGGTAAGAGTTTATTTAATGTTCTGTAAAAAAAAAAAAGAAAGCTTTAAGAGCTTTTAACATTTCTCTAAACCTGACAATGGAATATTTATCCATTTTGTAAATAGCAGCACAAGGAGCATTGAGTTTAACAAGCCTCTGTGTATTGATTAAAGGTCATTTATCTGTTACAGTTTTCCTAGAGCTCAATGCCAAGCCCAGAATAATTTACTACCTAACCTTTATTTTTAAGAGTGTACCCCAGTCTTACACATGAACTACATTTTGTCTCCCTCTCAGCAGGTGAGAAACACATTGTTTTCTTCTACTTTTGTTTCATTCATTCATTCATTCATTCATTCATTCATTCATTCATATTCTTCAATCAGTTTATCCAGTTCAGGATTGCATAAAAGTATTTTTAACTTAGGGCACAATGTAGTTACTGAAAGATTTTAAAATAATATATTATTGAAAGGCTTCAGTGAATGAGTACACTTTTTTCAGCAGAAATTATGTTTTTTAAGGTGGAAGGCTGAGTTTGTCTGAAAGAGATCTGTGCTCCTCTGTGTTGTTTTAGAGGGCTGGCAACTGTTCCCCAGTGATTTGCATTTCTTTCTTCAAATGAATGCTCTGCATTGCAGCCCTCAGAGGACATCAGTGTCAGAATGAAAACACCTTTGTACTTGGCTTTAAGTCAGTACTATTGGTTGCCAATGAAAAGCTGTTAAAGGTGACACCAGCTCAAGCCTCTGCTTAACATTCAGAAAAGAGCACTAGAATATGTTATAAAAGGAGCAATGAATCACTAGATATATTTATCACTAAATATAGCAATATTTATATAAAAACATCTTATTTTCACTCTTTTTCTATGAAGTGCAATTCACAAAAGTTGCAGAATCAAATTGCTGTGTAGTCTTCAAATAAACCATTTATTTTTAATAGAGAGGGCCACCCACATGACAGCAGCCATATTTCAAATGTTACATCCTGGCCACTAGGTGTCAGCATTATATGTATCAATAGATGAAGATAATCCTTGAAGCAAATGCTCCTTTCCTCCACATATTGTTCAGTTATGAAGAATCCATTATTTTATTAAAGAAATAACACAATAACATTTCATAATCTATTGAAACCAAACAGCTACTACTATGGATAAATGTTATATCTTTGTCCTTTAAATGTGGACTATATTCATTTTTCAAACTAGACCCATACATAGATGTGGAGAGGAAAGTAGAGATAAGAGATAATCAGAACCAATTATGTTTGAATGGAATAAGAAATGGAGGGATTTGACTAAACTCTAGTTCCTTCAGCACAAACCCCCATCCCCCACCACGAGGAAAACCCAACAGGGTGGATTTACTTGGCAATAAAGCCAATGGAATTTAGATTGCTGCTGGGCTGAGATTTAATTCTCTCCGGTGGAGTCCCAGAGACATGAAATATATCAGAATATCATTTTTCAATTTGGTTAAATGAGCCCGTGCTTTGTTCTATAGGGTTTCACCATTGTTAGAAGCTATAGAACCAGTTGGTAATGTACCAAACATCATTTACAGTTAAGATGTACTTGTAGAGTATCATCATATTTCATAAATTAAAAATTGATTCTGTAGAATTGGCAATATATATACATAGAGAGAGAGAGAGAGAGAGAGAGAGAGAGAGAGAGAGAGAGTGCGAGAGAGTGCTGTACTGTATGTGTGTACATAGAACAAAAATATTTTCTAAATGATAATTATACAGGAGAAGGAAGATGAAACATCTTTTACTCTCAGTGGAAGTTAATAGGATATAAAATAGGATTTTGGGAGATTTGGTTGGTAGATTTGTCATGGTAAATCATTTTAAAAGGCTGTAAAGCAACACAGATGACATTTTCACATAATGTCAAAACCTGAAAAATAGAGATGTATTCCTGAGTAGTGCAGCAGTCTCAGCATTGACACTAGCATTGGGAGATTGCAGTCCAGTCCCCAGTGTTGCCATAGCCATCTCAGAGCCCAGTTTGCCTCTCCTTGAAAATGTTTGGGTTGACCTTCCCTAACCTCTAAAGACACAATGCTAGCCAAGCTGAAAATGTAATATTGATTGTGACTGATATATTCTATTTTATTAAATTACATTATATCATAACATTTACCTGGGGGTTGGGTCCAGTAATTCTAGATATGCTTTGGAGCCACTGTGACCCTGAACTGGATTAGCGGTTAAAGAATATGAATGAATGAATGAATGAATGAATTTACCTGAGTGGCATTGTTTGCTGTGACACAACTCTTGGCCTTGAGGAATGAACCTTACCTTGGGTCACTTTCTGTGAGGAGTTTAGTGTCTGGTTTCCTCCCATAATCCACTAACCCACGTTGGTCCTTCTGGCTGTGTGTATTTGTCCATGTGTGTGACAGACTGGGTGAGTGTACGATGCCCTACAAAGGACTGGCAACCTCTCCAGGGTCTTTTTCCACAAAGATTTTGTGCAAGCTCTGGACACAGGATGACCAGATTGAAGTGATTACAGAAGTATAAATGTGTAAATGAATGACACTGCCTCATAGTTGTAATATAATGTATTTAGTTTAGTTCCATCACAGAGACTTTCTATTCGTTCTATATGAATATGTACATTTTCAACTAAAAGACAATTCCCAGAATTGGTACAATGTGTAAAAAAAGTAGCTTGTCTCCTTAAACCTGACCCTAATAACAAGCTTCAATAAGCCAGAAGTAGCAAAGTTTATACAGCGATTTTATTTACTTTTTAATTTTTTTAATAAACTGCAAGTCTGGTTTGTAGTCCCTGAATGAACCTGTTTATTCTCCATAGAGTTGTTCCTCCAATATCTGCAATATATCTGAAGAACAGACTTAAACTGGCACTTTAAGTCATTGAATCCTTTGATTCTCCTTTGATTCTTCTTGGCATTATAAAAATGGCTGGTCAGAAACTCTGCATTAAATCTATTTTTAAAATGTTTACCATTAACTGGGGACCTGCTCGGTGGAGCATAAATGGGTTCAATGTGGAATGACCAAGTAGATTAGCTGTTCATCTCATTTGATATACTCCTTGTAGAAAAAATGTAACAATAGTAAATAATCACCACCAGAAATTGCTCCTTTAAATTTCTTCCTCTGATATCTCAATGCAAACATGAAAAAATGAGACTTAAAAATCATTGTATAAAAAATATCAGAACAAAACTTTTATTTTTGTTTGCGCCTTAATATGCAACATATTTTGCATGTGTAACTCACAACAAATCAAGTGATCAATAACTGATTCTAGCAAATAATAATAATAATAATAATAATAATAAAATGAAATTATTAAAAACAAAACAAAACAGAAAAACAATATATTCTACTCACCTACGTGTTAAACATTCACATTTCTATTGCTGGTTTACAGTTCTTTCCTGCAATCCTGAAGCAACAGTTCAACATTTTGGAAATAAAATCCAAGTTTCCACGATGCAGTGTGTTAGCTTAAACACTTATGTAAAAAATTTAAATCTATCCTGTGAAGGGTTAAAATTTTTATTTTGCTGAATTTAATTTACTGATTTGCATTTATTTCCAAATCATTATATAGAAACGTATAAATTTATGGATGTACAAATCCAAAATATCTTAATTATAGCACATTATTATTTCCTTAACTGGGACATATTATACCCCTTTTTAAATGAATATGTCTATGGGCTATACAAAACAAGTTCATGTTCATGTTTTTGCACAAAATCACTCTCACAAAGAGATCTGACCAGCTCTATTCTTGCCAGTTTCAGTCCCTTTCAGAATGAGCCGTTTAAGGGCTCTGTCCCTTTTATGCAAATAAGCTGTTGCTGGCCATTCCCCACCCATCCCATGTTTATGCAGCTGATGGTTGGTTCTATGCAAATTAGCTTATTTTGATGTCACACTGTTTATAGGAGCAGTAGAGACCCAAGTGGAAATGCAAAAGCAAGCAAAAAGTGAGTTTTGCATAATATGTCCACTTTAAAACATAAGTATGCAGAGTCAAACTCAAATTAATTTATATTAGGGGATACAATGTGTAACGGGGATATAGAGAAATGAGATTTGGACAGAGAGGTTGCTGGTTCAATCCCTTTGACTTGCAGGAAATGGGGAGGAGGCGGGCGTAGTGAAGGAACAACACCTTCTCCTTCCTCAACATTCACGGATGAGTTCCCTTGAGCACATTCTCCAGGGATTGTGGCTGGCTGCCCATATCTCTGTGTGTGTGTGTGTGAGAGCCACAGACAGGTAAAATTCAGAGTGTTAATGTCATTGTACTGCTGTGCAATGACAATGACGCATGTTTTAAATCCTATAATTATGAAGTATTATGTAGAATGTTAAATTTGGCAGTGGTACAAATTTACCGCTACAATTTACACCATATGTCAGAATGTTTGTAGACATATTCTCATCAAACACCCCTCTGAAATTCTAGAAAGATATAAACTGGATGTTGGCACAGTGCTGTGAGCATTTGATAGAATACACTGGAAAACTAAACTGTCAGATCAGGTGTTGTACAGTTGGTCTAGATCACAAATGCTACTCCAACTTATCCTAAGGTATTGAATGGAGCACAGTCCAATTCTGTAGTGCTTTATATCTCTAGCAAACTACATTGCCATGTGCCAAACATGTTGCCAAAATGGAGAACACTCTGCATGCAGACACATAATGAATGCATAATTGCCATAATTTCACCCTGCGTTTGTAGCAAACTTGATTTACTTTCCAAAATGTCAAACTATTCCCTTAAGTACTAAACCAAAATATCAAAATATTTGATAAAATCAAAATAGTTAAAATTATAGTTGATACAACATTACAGAACAATTGCTAACATTATTCAATAGACAGTGTATCAAGTCTAAACTCACCTTGTCAGCTTACATAGGAGTCCATGGACAAAAATTGTTAATATGTTTCAGTGCACAACAGTTAAACTGTTTTACAAAAAGAGAGAAAGAAACTTTGCATTCTCTATGAATACTGCCAAAGACATATCAACACTGGATCAAACTTACTGCTACAGCATTAATCGACCCAAAGAAATCATCTTTGACAATATATAGGCTGTGCTATTAAAATAGGGGTAACAGAAAAAAGCACAGCTAACTAACATGTCTCAGAAACTAAATGAAGCTGCCAAGTTGAGTCGAAGGAGAGGGAAAGGCAATACGCTCTACTAAAATGTCTGAAATATTAGTTCATATTGTTGCTTCCAGTAAAAGCAAAGCAGAGAAGAAAAATCCACTTCTTTTCATCGCACAAATAAGCAAAACTTGTGTCTTTGTGCTCTAAAAGAACAGTCTAAACAGTCTACCACATGTAGTAGCTTCTTGTCGTGTCCACTTGGCTGGGTTTTGGTTCTGAGGAGCCATCTTTGTCCTTCTCGCTGTCTACCTCCCACAGGTTGATGAGAGGTGGATAGAGTTCATTCAGAGGAATGGAGGAGGTTTTCTGCATGTACTTCTTCAGGGAATGGTGGTAGTTCTTCCTTTTCCATCTCTTGGCGATGTAAACCGTGATGGAACCCAGGCTGATGATTGCCAGGATGGTTCCCATGACGGCAGCAAGAGCCGTATTGGTGCCTTCATCAGAAATCTTCACAGCAAAGGTGGCATGCTTGGTCGTGACGTTGACGCAAGATTTCTGGGTCTGCTGGAGGATGCTGGAGACAGAGAGACACACCTCATACTCTGTGGCTGGTTGAAGGTGAGTGAGGTTATACTCATGGACATCTACAGGGACTCTGGCAGTGTAGGTTATGTGGGGGTTGTCAATCTTCATGGTGGCAGATGACCACTTCAGGTTGGATGTCATCACATTGGAGTTGACCTTCCAGGACACAAGTATGGAGTGAGACTCTGTATGCTTCACATAGATCTTCATAAGCTGAGTGCTGTCCAGGAGTGTGCCGTTGACGTGAATTGCAGTCACCCGAGTGTCAGCTCCTTCTGTGTTCTGAGCAACACATGTGTAATGACCAGAGTCGTCCACCTGAATGCTGGATATATGCAGGGTTCCTGCACTGCTGAGGTGGTACTTTTCAGACAAAGTATCCATCATTACCTTGTTACCCAGAGGAGTCACCCAGTAAATCTCAGGTTCAGGCTCTGCCATTGCACGGCAGTCCAGGTCCACGGACATACCAATGTCCAGGTTGAGGTGGTTGGGGAAGGTATCATGGGATATCATGGGTAGACACTGCTCGGCAGACTCATGAGAGAGTACATCTCTCATGCGCTGCCCTCTGACATCAGGGGGCATTGCACAGTACATTGAAAGAGGCTCCATGAAGCGAATGGTGGTCTTATTTGAGCTCATCCACTGGATAACACAGTCACAGCGTAGTGGGTTGCTATGGATGCTGATCTCTCGCAGATTTGGCAGGGATTCGACTGTTGCCAGGTAAAGGGAGTTCAGGGCATTGTTGTTGAGCATGAGACTCTCAAGAGATGGTACATCGCGGAATGCCAATCGGCTAACGAAGGAAAGCTTAGGGTTGGTGGTCGCCTCAAGTTTGGTCAACTCTGGAAGATTGTCCAAAGCAAAGCGATCAATGGAGACGAGCTCGCCCATGTTATTAATACCAAGTTCTTTCAACCGTAACATATTCCTAAAGTCTCCTTCTTGGATTTTGTGTATAGGGTTCTTGTTCAAATCCAGGAATTTCAGATTGGGCAGTTTCTGTAAGGCATTTTGAGGCACACTCACAAGCTTATTATCATAGAAGGAGAGGCTCTCAAGATTGTCCAGTCCAACAAAAGCATTGCCTGGTATAACAGTGAGTTCCATCCCTGCAAGTACCAAACTTCGTAGGTTAATAAGAGGCTTGAAGTTCAAATCCATAATGCCAACCACAGGATTCTCACCAATCATTAGGATCTCAAGGTTGGGTGTTGAATCAAACCAACGGCTGTCGATGGCCTTGAGTCTGTTGGAGTTCAGGTGCAGCCTTAGCAGGTTGCGCAAACCTGCAAACGCACTGGGTGCAATGAAGCTGATCTGATTGTGGTTAATGTAAAGCTCCTGAAGATTTGTAAGGTCCTGCAGGCTGAAGTCAGGCATCTCAACAATCTGATTTTCCTCCAGATGGAGTGTGGTGAGCTGCGACATGTTAGTCAGACCTATGTCACGTATGTTGCTGAAGTTGTTCTGAGAAAGATCCAGCTCGGTCAGGTTCAAGAGCTGCTCCAGTTCCTCGCTGGTCCTGGCAATGTAGTTACTCTGCAGAAGTAAAACCTGAGTGTCACTCGACAGGTTACCGGGGATGCGGGTGAGGCGAAGGTCATTGCAATCCACGGTTGTAGCTTCCCTGTACGTGGACTGCGGTGTGAACCAAGGCCGGATTTCACACACACACAGCTGAGGACACTCTGATGCCACAACAGAAGACAGTGCTAGTGCTGCCAGCAAGAAAAAGAAGAACGGCCTGCTCTGCGCAATGCAGAAAGAAGTCCCTCTAGACATTTTTAATGTCAGTATTTATCCTCTTAAATCCAAGATGGTTTTCGATTCCAAAGAAGCAAAGAGACTTGGATAATGGGGTGAGATTTTCATCAAATGTTCCGAGTGTAGCTGGATTAACGTTTTATCCTCTGAAAACTTGTGCAGAACTTCAGGGATGTTCAAAAGGAGCAGCTATCCGGTGGAACTGAACCTTCCTTGGGCTTTGACTTTGGTTCTGAAAAAAGAAACACCAGAACATATGTCAAAAAAAGGGTATAAAAGCACACAGTTTGAGATATTACAGATGTATTCATGTGTTTTCACTATTCAAAAGTCAGTGTGGACACCTCAAGTAATTAGTTTAAAGAACCTTTATGGATAAAATGAGTTAAATGTATGGAATCATGCATGAAAATCACAAAGGGAAATGCTAAATCAGATGCTTATTATGCAAAAGAAATAAAAAACACTTGTCAAAAGAGGAGAGCTTGGACAGAGATCAAATTCGATTGAGCTCTTTCATCTGTTCTATGAGTCCATGAAGAGCAGATCATTAGCTTCTCCAAGCATCATTACTGCTTCTCAGATGCTTAAGTATTCTGTGTAAGAAATGCTGCGGTTGCATTAATGATGGTTCCTGCTGGTCTGGTGAGGGTTTTGTTATTGTGTGCTGCTCTTGAAAAAAAAAAAAAGATGATCACCAAATCAAGGCTGCAGCCATTGAAAAGCTAATGTTGATCATTGTTGTTTTGACTCATTAAAAGAGATCCTACACAAATGAGAAGGAGTTTAAAATGTTGCTGCTGTTTGAACCTGTTTTAATAATCTGAAAGTAGCCAAGACACAGAGTACACATTATTGGGGTTTATATTATAGGGAATTGTGCTCTAAAGCTGATATTCAATGACTTAATCTGCATTCTGAGGCTGATACATAAATATGTATATAAGGTACTGAGGAATTTACTACAGAACATTTATTTCTATAGGGTTATAAATTAAGTGCAAGTAAATACACTACCAAATATTTCCAAATGATTTTAGACATCTACATGTCCAATATCTGAAATGAAGGGTACAAACATGGAGTTTGCACCCCATCCATTGCTGCAGTAACAGTACTCTTCAAGAAAATCATTACAGTAGATGTTTTATAGAATTTAGTGAAAAGAACAGATACTGTTGGTGGATGCGGTAATAAATGGCGATCCATCGCTGCAAAAAAAGTTCCACTACTCTGCAATTTAATGTTGGTGTTCTTTATTCCCCTCCTTTCAACACTTCCGTATGTGATGTATACTTGTCTTTTTGAGTGCATACATGTAGGACATAAGGCATTTCCAAAATTAATCCTTAGTTATGAACATTACCACCATTGTTCCCTCTGCATATCATATTTAGACTATAAAAACCCCATTCTCTACATTATCCTCACAGAGTGATACTTCAGAGGCCTTTCAGGGCACTAATACCACTCTAACAGCCTTCAAGGGCTGTGAGAAACAAAACTGTACGTACTTTGCAGCAGATCCAAAAATAATGGATGTGATGAGCGAGGGCACATCGTACGGATGGTGTATAAAAACGCCACACCTCTCAAGCTGCTCTCTTTGCTTTGAAGTAAGTTGATGTGCTCAGATGGGGAGGAAAATGAAAGGAGAAACTGGAGGAAGGGAAATATTTGTCTTCAAGCAATTAAGTGATTATCTGTGTAAACGCTGTGTAAGGTGATCCAGGGGTTGGAACAGCTGTTTCAAACAGCTGAAAGGAGAAAAAAAATGATATTGTAACAAGTGAAAACACTCTAAAATCTGCCGACGGAATAAGGCACATCCACTAAATAAATCAGAAACAGATTAAATTATCTCAAAATATTCTTTGTGTAAAAATTTATTTTGAATACAATAAGATGATTTCACTCTCTTAAGTATCATTTTTGAAGTGTGTCCATTTTATTTTGATTCTATCCAATTCTGCCTTTTTACCATATGTTTTTACCTGCTGTTAGCTTTTATACATTTAACATCCACTCTGCTCAGTGCTGTTAAGTCCCTTCACTCAATGTGGTCTTATTTGTATTCAGTGAATGTGATCTTAATGCTGTTTAGCTAGATTAAATGTTACTGTGGAAAAGGGCACGTGTTTCCTGTCGGTCTGTGCTAATGGCAGCACATTATTCAGTATTTCTTAAAGGGACCCTTATTCTAAATATTTCTTACATTCACAGGGGTTAGACAATGAACCTGAAACACCTGTCATTTTAGTGTGGGAGGTTTCATGGCTAAATTGGAGCAGCCTGGTGGCCAATCTTCATTAATTGCACATTGCACCAGTAAGACCATGTGCATCCAATGGTTCAAACATTGTGTCCTGAAGGCAATGCCGTGTATCAGGATGACAATGCACCAATACACACAGCAAGACTGGTGAAAGATTGGTTTGATGAACATGAAAGTGAAATTGAACATCTCCCATGGCCTGCACAGTCACTAGATCTAAATATTATTGAGCCACTTTGGGGTGTTTTGGAGGAATGTGTCAAGAAACGTTTTCCTCCACCAGCATCACGTAGAGACCTGGTCACTATCCTGCAAGAAGAATGGCTAAAAATCCCTCTGAGCACTGTGCAGGACTTATATGACGTATATGTCATTCCCAAGACGAATTGATGCTGTATTGGCCGCAACAGGAGGCCCAACACCATACTAATAAATTATTGTGGTCTAAAACCAGGTGTTTCAGTTTCATTGTCCAACCCCTGTACCTCCTGCAGTTTTATGAAGTGAAAACACAATTCATTCACATGTATCTGTTTTTAATTCCATTTTTATCACACAGAATTTAACAGGCTGTTATTGTTATACTGAGTATAAGATTTATACAGGAATATGACCTGTCTTCTGCTCTGGCAGGCCCCATTCAAATAGTAGTGCAGGCTAAAACACTTCTTCTGACAGAGTGTAAAATGCACAGATATTCTACAAATATTCTAGGTAGCGTGCAAGCCGGCGTGTGTCGTCCCAAATTTCTGCAGGGATATTCTGATCTTCCCAAATCAAAGCATTGGGGGGAGAAAACATGCAAGCTTCCACCATTTCCAGCTAAATGTTAGAAATAGCTGGAACATTATCATGTCTTAGATGGAGCGAGCACCTGAATGGTGAGCAGGGCATCTGCTGTCCCATATGGTGCTAATGCTGACTCAATCACACCAGCAGCAAGAGCACTAAAGCTGAGGGCCAGGAAGATTTAGAGCGCGCCAAATGCTGCGTGTGGTAAGAATAAACAATTATATTTCACTGAGGTCTCTCCCAGAGTTATTACTGAAGTAATTCCATTGAATGACAATTAGATCCTCAGAATTATAATTACAAAAAAGGTCTGTCGAATCTTTCAAAATTCACCAAGTCAAGTCAATCCAGAAATTTTTTTTCTTGAAAGAATGGACCAGTTTTGGGGGTTTTTACTTGTATGTTCCATGCATCTTGAAATATTCATGCATATATATATATATATATATATATATATATATATATATATATTCATTTTTTTCCTTTTATTAATGAAACCTATACTCATGGGATTTTACTGGAACGGTGCCGTGTTGTTCATTCCAAGAAACAGACAGACTGTCTTCAACTGCAAAAAGCGCATTCCTCTCACTCCGCAAAACGAGAAATCGTGGCACTAATGGGGTTTCACCCCCTCATTCAGGAGCTGGATATTCATAAGAGCTTTTAGATAGAGTAAAATCATTTTTATGAATATTATTAATCATTGTGAGGCAGACGTGGGTGTGTTGTATGACTGAGTTATAATTACTGGGGAGGGTTCCCCTCGGAAATTACACCTATGAATGGAGTTATGAGATTATGCACTGTTTGTTACAATCAGAAGGATTTTCTACTGTTCCTTGGAGTCTTTCTGGGACAAATCAACAAAGGCAAGAGACTGGAGACTAAGGAGTGATTCACACACTCACTCCCAGGGAAATGAGAAAAGAGAAAATGGTTCAGATTCTGTGAGTTAGTTCTTTAATGGGAAATAAACAGGAGAGTCCTGATCTCCCTCAGACTCCAGAAACATGACGATTTAAACCGAGAGGTGATTACAGCCAGCTGCTCTCATAAGATCCACTATAGCACCTGTACCCTCCTCAGGACCCAGTCTAATACGTTGGAACTAGCTCAACAGAGGTACTGCTGGTCGGTTGTGAGATTATGATAGAACTCAAAATCTACCAATTTGAGACATCTCAAGTACAAACAGTACTATAGCCAATGTTTACTGAATAAACACATCCTGTTTTCCACATGGAACAAAGATTTTATTGAATAGGTATTTATTTGCTGAATTTAACAGTTTTAAAATAATGTAGCTTGTGTATTTATTACTATTTGTTTTCATCAATATGTTAATAAACAGAAACTGTTCACCAAATGTTGGTATTTTAAATTTGAGTATATAGAAATACAAGTACAATATGCTAGAAATTCAACAAACCATGTCATAGTGCAGATAATGTATTTCAAAGAGAAAATATATGGAAAATTATACCAATTGTTGAACATACATGCACACGTACCTACATTCATTTATTCGTCTGAAAATCACAGTGCAAGACAACATTCAGTCTATAATATTCTACTACATTAATAACAAACAAGTGTTATGTATGATATCTACTATTTTTGAGGGGTGGTGGTCTAAATAATCTTCACAGTATTGCACAGACTGAAGGGTTACACAGTTCTTCTCACATTGCATCGTATGCCATTTTCACCATATTGAGGTTAATCTCAGATTCAGCTCTTGATGTTCGTATTTAACACAGCGGGGGTCAAAAGCTTGTTGTTAAGAAGGATAAATTAATCCAGAGATCATAATTTAATCTAAGATCATAGAGTGTAAGTAAATGTCTTCAAATGAATCTATTAAGCCCCAGTTTTAGTTCTGCTGTCGTAGCTCAAGAGTCTGTATTGACCAGAAAGCTTCACATTTTACTGCTCTGTTAGAACTTGTTATTGATTTTTTTCAGCTTTAAGTCCAAACCAGTGAGTAGACATTACTGATGCTGATTTTATGGAGACTTAAATATTGATGTAAACAGAGTAACAATCAGGAGCTTCGGGTTTCTGTCAATTCATGACTATTGAAGTAAATTTAACGTTGAATTAACTTTATATTCAGGAACTTTTATTTTGTAATAATATTATATTTATGTGTGCAATTCACATATGTTTTATCTGAAGGGCAGCATTCAGGTTACATGACACCTACATAGGCCTTTATTTTCACTTGATATGTGGATGTTCCTGTAAGGGGTCACCACAGTGAATCGACTGATCCACACAGTCAACTTGGCACAGGTTTTACACCAGATGCCCTTCCTGAAACAACCCTCCCATTCCGCTCAGGCTTGGGACTAGCACTCAGAGCACACTGACGAGAGCAAAACTCCAGAGGCTTGGCAGCGGACACAGGTAGAACACACTGAACTCCGCAAAGACCCTGAGGACTGACACCTGGGGCTGTGTGGCTTAGCGTGTGATGCCCTGTGATGTTCTGGCACTCTGAGAGGTGTGTGTCCCAATAATTTTAAGGAGGATTCGGACCCACTGCAAACCTGATCAGGTGAAACGGTTACAGATTAATTAATTAAGTTTCTCCTCCAAGTGTGTCATGCTTTATTGACATCGAGTACCAATTTATAAAAATATGCTGTATGTGTCTTGAAGAGGCTCATGCTAGCTCTCACCTTCCCAGCTCTGTACCACTGTGTGTAGAAAGAGTCTGAGATACAGTTAGCTACAATTATATTGGAAGAGAAGAGTGGTTCTTCTATGACAATCCAACAACCCCTGTACTTTACAGCATGCCAGAAAGGCTTAGCTCCCTGAGGCTATATTCAATGCTACTTCAACCCAGACAGGATTTCTAAAAGGTTGAGGTGAATAGTCTCAATACAGACCAATCAATAACTGTACAGTAATAGATGCCGTCTTCCTGTTATAAATCTAATTAACTCTTATTTACGCCACTCAAGCTTCATTAAGCCGGTCCTTGATATTCAGAGCTTGGCTGCATCTGCCCAGTGCATCTTCCTTCACATGCTTCTGCTTAAATCATAAATGACAGCCATGAAAATCTACTGGCGCCATTAGAAACATCTGGCATTTCAGAGCGAGACACAGCTCTGTCGCCTGCAGGAAATAAGAACTTCCATCTTATGGCTCTGTCTTACTCAGGCATCCAGATAAATACTGCCTCCCAGACTGTTGATGGGAAGGTTTATGTATGCGATGGTTAAATGCACACTTCCAAACTCTCATTTTCCCCCTGGTGGGCGCTGCTGTTTTTATTTAGATGACCCACTAAAGAGATTACAAGTGCACACTGCTGTTAATGGACTATCCAAGTGTCCTTGCTGTAAAGATGATTACATGCTCATCCCTCTTGGCAGTTTAAACAATGCGGCTAATTCAGGCTAACCTTGATAAACCATCCCACCCCTCGTCCCAGTTATACAGTAGTCTGTGAAGAACAGGACGACATGGGTAGTGTCCGAACTCCATAAACTCAACTAAAATGAAATAAGTGAAATTAAAAGGTACCTCCCAAAAAACAAGTCAAGTACACATCCAAATATAGCAGTGCATGAATTACTTAAGTACTGGGCAACTGCAGTGGAACTTCTCAGAATATCCAGCATCAATCAACGCAGGAACTAAAGTGTGTACCACCTCACTCAGGCTTTGGATCTTTTTGGCATAAAATTATAAAAGTTTCAATGGCATTAAAGACAAATCCAAACAAAGCTTCCAGTGATGTGCAGTGCAGGGGCTGTATCAGTTTCTATGTGTTTTGCAGTGTTTCTTTCAATCCAAGCAGATCAAATGCTTCCATATAGCTCAGAAAACATCCTGCTGTTACCACCAGCCATCACATCCACTGCCTTAAAAGTATTCGCCGGCCTTCACCTTCTGTGGTCAGATGATGCTTGCTTTTGCTAAACTCTGTTATGCTCTGTTATGCTAACTATGTTTGCTCCTCTTTTCTGGCATATTATTAGAACAAAAATGGGTTTTGTCCATGATTGTGGGGTGTTCCTTTTAAAATCTGGAGGTCTTGAGGTCTGTGCTACTCCACAAATCATTTCTGCAAGACCTCATTACCATTAGACAATGCCCTTGCCATAAAGGGAGGGGTGGGATGTCAAAATGACATGCCTATGAATACCAAACCCAAGATTGCCAAGGACATGTTTGGAAGGCAGGGACCACTCCATACTAGAACACTCCTTTTTTGTTTATGGAGGAGTTCTGCCAACGCAATATGACCAACCCTGGACTTGTTCTTAGCTCTTGCACATGAACTAACAATGCATGAAAACTGAAGAAGACTTTGACTGATATATTATTATATTATTGCTATATAAAAAAATAGTAATAGTGATGTAATATAATTAACATATTATAAATGTAATACACTCAAATTAAGAATGACTTTTATCACTGTTCAGTATCAAACCAACAGATACTGCTCTGATTACGCTTGTTCATTATTTAAGAGAAATTCGAAGAGACATATGAAGAGACATTAAAACATATGCATCTACATTTTTTGTGGATTTTTTATTTACTACATCGTTTGAACACAGCAGCTGTCCTTTAACACTGTGGAAATTTCAGGAAGAGTAGATCAATTGAAATGCTCCAGAATGACTTGGAATAAATTCTGGTTGCACTGACTTCTACTTCTCTATCAGTATCTTCTTCAATAATCTACTACTTCAATATCTCCTCTAAAAATGACTATTTTTGAGATACATGTGCTTTTTGGACAGAGACAACTGTTTATATTGTGGCCCCCAGCCCAGTGCTTTTGGGAATAACTTGGGGAAACTTAACTAATTGTGCAGTGACCGTGCATGGTGAAGAACCCTTGTATTCTTCATCAATTTGTAGAGACTGTAGTTGATGCCACAACATCTGAACCATTTAAAATACCCAAACTTGGGAAAATCATTGGACTTCATCTTTAACATTACGGACATGGAAACAGGTAAGACAAGTCCGTCAAAATCTTATCTAAGAACAGAAAAACTGACTGAGCTGTGAAAAGCAAAGCAGATATCAACAAAGACATGCTGAAGAATAATGCTTATGAATCTCTTAAGATCCCCCATGGGTTTTTTGAGCTGGAAACTGGTATTTCCACCTGCTTCAGAATGCAGCATTTCTATAGGCAGAAACCCATGAAAGAAGATATAAAAGATTTGGAAAACCTTTAGAGATCCTACAGATTCTAGTTAAACTACACAGCTTGTATAATCTGAAAAGAAAGACATGAAATCAAATAGGATGCTTTGGAGCAGCTACATAAGAGCACACGGTCATCACGCTCAATGCTGGAGGGGTACAATTCCCCCAGTATTTGGGCTCCGGAGCAGTTTCACTATATTCATTGAAGTGATACACTATCAATGTCTTTGTTATGAGTTAATCGGCTTCCGTGACCCAGAACTAATATAAGTTATCTCACTTAATGTTGTGGATGAATGCCATCAGATCCTCACAGAAATAGTCCAATGCCTAGTGGAAAGCCTTCCCAGAAGAATAAAAGCTGTTACTGGAACAGAAGTGGGACCCTTATCTTCACAAGAAATGATAGATGAGCAGGTTTCCACAAGCTGCTGGTCATAAAATGTATCTTCAAAAGACTTAAACCTGAGGGTGTCAATAAAACAGTCCTCGGAGAAGCCAGATCTCAGCAAACTTCCAAAGAAGCGGAGCGTGAGAAATGAATATGGATGGTATTCTGCTCAAGATAAAAGGAGGGTTGTAAGGGCAAAGCCTCTTCTCCTCAGATCTTCAAGGCCCAATATTGATCTGAGAACTCCTTATCAACTGTATGCAATTCGCAGCACTCTATAGAATACAGCAGTAGAGCAATGGTAACACAGATGGTGTGTTTTCTCAAGGAGATTATTAAAACTGGCATTAAACTATTGATCACAGATAATATGGGGCAGCAGGGGATTGAATACTTGGACTGAATTATTGAAAAGGTGGGACCCAAGAGACCCTCAAAACCCAGAGCCAGTTTCTTTCTAATATCAGCAGTATCAATTGCAGCCCTTCTACAGTGTACACGTGCCTCTAAAATCCTCTCTGGACTCTTTAAACATTGTGCACTATGAGATCTGAGCATCCACTCTGGGAATAAATGGATGAAGCAGTCGATAGTGAAATGATACTAAAAACAATCCCAAAGACAAACCCTCTTTTGAAGGGGATGCAAGGATAATCAGCTTTCTTTGGATGACTCAGAGACACAGTCAGCAAATACAGAAATTAGGAAAAGGACCAGAATAGCGGATTTATTCTAGATAAAATAAATTAATTCAGATAATAAATTACAAAATAATAAATTAGTAAATCAAGACTGGATTGTTCTGTGAAGGAGAAAGTTTTAAGAGCCTCCAACACATCTCACTTTACACCAGTGCAGACGGGGGCAGTA